>NW_027638433.1:0-30000 GCF_951216825.1 Electrona antarctica | reverse complement strand
CACTCTTACCTCTAAGAAGGTATTGTGAGCTTTCCGAAGGAATGTCCTGGTGTAACCTTGTAGTCTGAGAGCATTAAATAGCGTTTTACAGGCTATTTTGAAATCACTTCCTTGCGTGCAAATCCTATGGAATCGTAGCAGTTGTGATTTGTGATTTGTCCACTCTTACACACTATCCGTGTGTAAGAGTGTGGTGGGTGGAATGACGTTTTGTGTAGTAAGGCGTGAGTGTCTGTTTCTTTAAAGAATACTTTTAAGTCTAGTTTCCCGTTTGTGTTAAAGTTTGGGCCCTTGAAGATTGTGACATCAAGAAAGTCAATACTTTCCATGTGTGTCACATATTTTATCGTTATGGATCTATGATGGCTATTTAACACATCAATACATTCCTGGAATTCTTCTTTGCTATGTTCCCATATCCCAAAGATATCATCCAGAAATCTATAGTAATGTGTTGGTTTTAGTCTGCATTTTTCTAGGGCTGTCTGTTCCCATATGCTCATGTAAATGTTTGCATAAGATGGTGCAAACCTCTTTCCCATGGCCGTCCCTTTGGTTTGTAGATAGAATTTGTTATTGAAGGAAAAATCATTCTGGTTTACATTTAAGTCTAACAATTGGAGTAATTCCTCCTCTGGTCGATTTGTGTCTGGGTATTTACTGAAAACTTCCTTGACTGCTTGTAGCCCTGCTGTCGTCTCAATGTTTGTGTAGAGGCTGTCTATATCTATCGAAAACAGAAAGGCCTCTTTTGGTACTATTATTGCTTTGATTTTGTCAACAGAATCGTAAGTGTCTTTTATAAAACTGGGGTGTCTTATTGACAGTGGGTTCAGGAAGTGTTCAATATACTCTGCTGTCTGATAGGTCTCACTGCCACAGTCAGACACAATTGGTCTCCCCGGTGGTATTTCATATGGTATTGTCCATGAATCAGGGCTCTTGTGGATTTTTGGCAAAAGATAAAATATCCTGGCTCGTGGAGTGTCCTGTCCGAGCAAATATTGTTGTTGTTTGGCGTTTATGTGCTTCTTTTCCCTCAGTCTGTTTATGATGGCTTTGGCCTTTACAGCCGTTTGTTTGTAAATTGGTCCGTCTAATAATGCCTATAATGATCCTGATTGCTGAGCTCTTGATGAATCTGGAATTCATAATTCTTAGTAATGTGTGCTACTGTGCTCATCTTGACTTTCATTTGGAGGTGTCTGTAGGGTGTCTGTGACTGTCTTCCATTCCAGGCTCACACACCCAGTCCCATGTGGTGAGGGCCATGCCATTGCTATGTGCCTTCCTGTGGCTATTTGTGTGACAAAGGAGTTTGTTGACATGAAGGAACAGACTGATTGATCAAAGGACTTGTCACTAAAATGTCTGTTGACACCCTACACTCATGTAAACTGCTTAAAAGGTTGACCAAGATGGGACTCTTTGTCAGTCGGGCGCGAGCCTTGTGGATGCACGTCAGGCCATCTCTGGCTGGCGTGAGCTTTAACCTGTATGCATTGCTGCGCTGTGTACTTGTGAAATAAACAACATCATCTCGGATCTGCTTCTGCTGTCTGCCGTGTGTCACAACTTTTCTCCGGGGCTCTCATGGTTCAGATACATCAGATGGTGTCCGAAATCCGTTGTCATTGGACATTTTTTATGTGCCAGACAAACAGAACCGGCGGCTTTTTTATTCAGTCTAATTCGAGGTGGGGAGTTTTTGTGAGCAACGACGGGGACGTGTGATCCGGCGTTCAGTGCGTCTACATGGAGATGGAGGCCTTCGCCGGCTACAGGCTGCCTCACGACCCTGCCCTGCGAGAGGATGGACAGGAGCGGTCGCATCGACGGCGGGGAGACGGTGAGCGGTGTGCGGCTGCGGTTGGCGGGGACCATCGTCTTTGCATCAGCGCGCTGGCGGTGGACGACGAGGTGATGGGACGCAGCGCAGCGCGGCGGCGGGGACCCCATGGTTCCCCGGGGGAGAGGCGACCACTCGACGCATGGCGTGGCGGTGGTTTTCACTTTCCTTGGCCGACTGACCAACACAAGCTGAGGGCCTTGCAGTCGTCATACGCGGCGTCTGTGATGAAGTTACGCAACGGCCTTTTTCTTCCCAACTCTGATGAGTTCTGAGTTGGGAGGGGGGAGATGAGATGATGATGAGGACAGCGAAAACAGTGTGACCTTTTTCTCAACTTGATCCGTGGCCTGGCGAACATTGAGGTAACGGAATGCAGGATACAGAAGATTTTCCTTTGTCCATATATCAGAGGCGAAGATGAACTTCCCTTCTCTCTGATTACAAATCGTGTGTCGCGTTTGTTTTCAACATGAATGAATAGGCATTATGTTGGTGTATGTTTTTGTCGTATAATTAGATAAGTTGAGTCATGAGTAGCCTACTTATGCAACAATGAGGTGATTTCCTCGACGCGAAGAGAATATTAAGTTGAATATTGCTTAAACTCTGGCCTGTTAATGTATTTTTATCTTTTCTTATTACTGTTTAGCTGGTTAACAAGGGTCCAGCGTCATTTATTATGTACTACCCTAGTAGAGCAGAGTTTTATTTAAAGCATTATAAACGTATATGTTATTGCACGTCCTAAATTTCCTGAAAGCGGCAACGTCTGTTAAATGTCAGTTATTATTTGTACTAATCATTTGACCATTATACTTTGTTTAGGATTAGGTATTTTTCAGAAAAATGATTTGAATTACAGACAGCTGAGTTATCGAGGTGTAAAGGGGATTTTTACTGTGGTTTTTAAGCTAAAATGTAGTTTTTTATATGTTGTTTCCGTGGGTGTGAATCACAAAGAGGTGGTCAGGTCTCACGATGGTCCGTCCATGACCTAAGGGGTCATGAAGTGAATGTTGTAAGTGTTTATTTTTTTATGTTTTAGCCTAAGATTAAAGTAACACAGAGAGAGTCCTAAAAGCACATCGAAGATGAAATGTAATGTAATGTAATCATTTATGACAAGCTGTAATAAGTTTAAATGTCTGTAAACCATTTTGGGGAAATTCCTACTGTAATGCTGCTGTTTCTGATGTCTTGAATGTAATGCCCAGATGAGGATCAAGGGGGGTGGTAAGAATTATGGTTCCATATTTTGGTATGACAGTCTTTTGGACGGTCATAAGGGGGGTTATGATGAATCTGGAATTCATAATTCTTAGTAATGTGTGCTACTGTGCTCATCTTGACTTTCATTTGGAGGTGTCTGTAGGGTGTCTGTGACTGTCTTCCATTCCAGGCTCACACACCCAGTCCCATGTGGTGAGGGCCATGCCATTGCTATGTGCCTTCCTGTGGCTATTTGTGTGACAAAGGAGTTTGTTGACATGAAGGAACAGACTGATTGATCAAAGGACTTGTCACTAAAATGTCTGTTGACACCCTACACTCATGTAAACTGCTTAAAAGGTTGACCAAGATGGGACTCTTTGTCAGTCGGGCGCGAGCCTTGTGGATGCACGTCAGGCCATCTCTGGCTGGCGTGAGCTTTAACCTGTATGCATTGCTGCGCTGTGTACTTGTGAAATAAACAACATCATCTCGGATCTGCTTCTGCTGTCTGCCGTGTGTCACAACTTTTCTCCGGGGCTCTCATGGTTCAGATACATCACTCTCTCTCCCCTTCAAACAGGTATTGGTGTCTGTCCATTATTACTATACAGGAGCCTTTATCTGCTGGCTTGATTAAGATCTGTTTGTTGTTGGCTAGTTATCTTTCTCCTTAAGGTGTCCTGGTATGTGTCTTACCGTGTTTGTGTCGTCCTGGATCAGTTGTTTCAGGCTCTCTGGGAGCACAGCGTCTGCAGGTTCCCAGTTTGATCCTGGCTGGAAGGGTGGTATTTCCCTCCCCTGGTCCATTCTAAAGTGTGTAGCTAGTTTCAGTCTGCGGTGATACTGGGAGAGGTCCTTCTTTAATCTGTTGGTTTGTTGTTTGTAGATGTCTAGGGTCGGGACAAATGAAAGTCCTTTTTCCAGCAGTTCGGTCTGATGTTGATCTGGCTGGAAGTAATGGGACAGATTAATTATGTTTGACTTCCCCCCCCCACTCCTTTCTTGGTTTATGGGGTCAATTAGTTTAAACTAATAAGCCAACAACATAACAGCCCCATCAAATCTAGTTTAACTTTGGTATCAGTAATTCAATGCTACTGGATTGTTAGGGCATGCTGGGGGTTTGTTGTGGCTCTTATTATTATTACAATTGTAAGTTTTGCATGAATATTATTCAATTTGTGGACGCACGCACGCACGCACGCACGCACGCACGCACGCACGCACGCACGCACGCACACACGCACGCACGCACACACACAGTGTGTTTATTAATGAGTATGAAGACAGAACACCTGCGCAAACCAGTGTCGTTTCCACATGCATGACGTCAGTTAGTGTTGTGAGTGACATCAGACCACAGCTGAGTGACATCAGACCACAGCTGAGTGACATCAGACCACAGCTGTGTGACATCAGACCACAGCTGTGTGACATCAGACCACAGCTGAGTGACATCAGACCACAGCTGAGTGACATCAGACCACAGCTGAGTGACATCAGACCACAGCTGAGTGACATCAGACCACAGCTGAGTGACATCAGACCACAGCTGTGTGACATCAGACCACAGCTGAGTGACATCAGACCACAGCTGTGTGACATCAGACCACAGCTGAGTGACATCAGACCACAGCTGAGTGACATCAGACCACAGCTGAGTGACATCAGACCACAGCTGTGTGACATCAGACCACAGCTGTGTGACATCAGACCACAGCTGAGTGACATCAGACCACAGCTGAGTGACATCAGACCACAGCTGAGTGACATCAGACCACAGCTGTGTCAGCCTATATAAGATGTCGCTCACATCCAGAGAGTTGGACAGGAACAGAGTTTGGGATAAGCAGATCAAGACGGAGACAAACAGCCAGAGACAGAGAAGAGACAGACAAAGAAAGCCAATACGGGAAGATCGACATAGAGATGCTGAACTGGTCGGTGCCTCTGAAAAGAGGACCACAGACATCCCACGTCTTCTTTGGTTGTTCTGCTGGACCAGTGGAGGACAAGGTGTATTCCTTTGGAGGGTTCTTCTTTGAAGAGAAGACCTACAGCAACAAGGATCAGATTGATATTCACATCTTAAACACAGTGACTTTGTGCTGGAGGACATTGCCCCCGGTGATGAGGAAGAGAAGAGAGAAGGTTCCTTCCATGCGCTACAAACACACAGCTGTACTGATAGAAGATATCATCTACATCTGGGGAGGGACGGTGAACTGTAAGACAAAGGTTGAGAACAAGTGGTTAACCATCACGGGGGACGATGACAACATTCTTTATGCATTTGATGTCGACACCCACAGATGGTTCCAGCCCAACGCATCTGGAACTGTTCCAGAGGCAAGGCGGAGCCACTCAGCCTGTGTCTTGGAAAAGGTGATGTTTATCCATGGAGGACACAACCAGCTGACTGGATTCACTAACGACATCTACAAGTTGGACACCACCATAATGGTCTGGTCTGTCATTAACACCAGAGGAACTCCACCACCTGCTTCATCAAGTCACTCTGCCACCATCATCGGGACAAAGATGTTTGTATTTGGGGGCGTAGGGCACCAGGACAACAACATCAGAGTGTTTGACACAGAGACCAACTGTTGGCTGAGCACACCTTCTGCACAGCTTGTTCCAGAACAACGTTACAGTCATGAAACTTTTTCCTACAATGGAGAACTGTACATACTTGGTGGCTACAACTATGATCTGAGATGGAGGTTCAATGATCTGTGGAAATTAAATTCCAAGACCTTCTCCTGGGCGAAGGTTGAGCCCAAGGGGAAAGGACCGGATCGGTTGGGTAACATGTGCTGTTGCATTGTGGGAGATCACATCATCCTCTTTGGAACAGGAGTCATCTTACTCTTACATTTAAGTCCTAGCCTGAAGACGTTATGCAAGCTAGCAGTTATCCAGAACGGTCTGGAGCAGTCTGGACTCCCACACAACATCAGGTGGGAACTGGCAGCCATGACAACAACAACAGAAAAAACATTACATCTGTTCCAGTGGATGTTTGGACTTGTGACCGCCTGGTTTATGTTGAATTTGCTAAAACATAATTTTTGGAGAAAACGCACGGGCGGGACTTGACAAAGGGTGAATTCTCTCTCTCTCTCTCTCTCTCTCTGAAGCCTTGACGACGTATCATCACCTGTGAGGACCAGGTGAACTAGGTTGGCTAACGAGACACTCTAAAATCTGTGTGAACGCCTCGTCTTTCCTTGAGATTGACAGATATACAAGCTCATTAGAAGCACGTTATGTGACGTGCTATGAAGTTGTAGATCTGCTGTTTTTGAAGATCTCAAACTAATAATGCCTTTAGTTTATATTGGCTACTAAAATGGTCGATCTACAAGCTCACAATGTGTCAGATTACTTAAGATACTTTTGATGAAAAGTGAAAATGAACACAAACCTTCCTTCATGGGGGACCCTAGTACATCTTTTCAGCTACGGGTCTGTGGCCATATATAGATCAGTCTGGGGCTCCTAGACAAGAACATGTTGGAGAAACACTTTTCTAGTGTCCATGTTTGAGGTGTTGTGTGCAGTAGGCCTACAGGTGGGTGTGTCCCTGTTAAAAAAAAAAAAAGAAACACTGCGTGATGTCATAGTCAAGCCCTTATGAATACATATAAAGAGTATTCACAGACAGGAGGAGGAGCCTGGATCAGCAACTCGTCTGCTCATGAGCGGCGCGGGACGCGGAGCGGGGAAAGAAACAGCTCACCACAATCCAGGTCTAGTCTCCCGCTTACGTCATCTCCTCTCAATCCAGGTCTAGTCTCCCGCTTACGGAATCTCCTCTCAATCCAGGTCTAGTCTCCCGCTTACGTCATCTCCTCTCAATCCAGGTCTAGTCTCCCGCTTACGGAATCTCCTCTCAATCCAGGTCTAGTCTCCCGCTTACGTCATCTCCTCTCAATCCAGGTCTAGTCTCCCGCTTACGGAATCTCCTCTCAATCCAGGTCTAGTCTCCCGCTTACGGAATCTCCTCTCAATCCAGGTCTAGTCTCCCGCTTACGGAATCTCCTCTCAATCCAGGTCTAGTCTCCCGCTTACGGAATCTCCTCTCAATCCAGGTCTAGTCTCCCGCTTACGGAATCTCCTCTCAATCCAGGTCTAGTCTCCCGCTTACGGAATCTCCTCTCAATCCAGGTCTAGTCTCCCGCTTACGTCATCTCCTCTCAACTTCTCCACACGTCTAAAATAAACACCTGCCTCTCATTGAAGATGTATTACTGGCCCAGGCGGTGGCGTAACCGTCTGGGCACCCGACTGGTAATCCAGTCGCAGTGTGCCGCGGGTTCGACTCCCGAGCCCGACACGGCCTTTACTGCATGTCTTCCCCCATCTCTCTCCCGTTTCCTGTCAGCCTACTGTCTGTCCCTTCAAAAACCAATAAAAGGCGTAAGGCGCAAAAAAAATCTTTAAAAAGAAAAAAAAAAGAAAAAAAAAAGAAGATGTATTACTGAAGCACGTCAGTCCCTCACCGTCTGAAAAGGCCTTTAGTCTTTTATTTTATTTTATTTTTTGAGGAGCGCTTGCAGATCGAATATTTTATTTTACAGCCTCATCAAATCTAGTTTAACTTTGGTATCATCAATGCTACTGGATTGTTAGGGCATGCTGGGGGGTTGTTGTGGCTCTTATTATTATTACAATTGTAACTTTTGCATGAATATTATTCAATTTGTAGAGTTATTATTTTTTTCTCTGTATAACACTAGATTCCTAATGTTTAAAATGAGATAATCCTCTAAATCTGGGTAGAAATGTAAAATAAAAATCACACCCCTGTGAAGTGAGGGGCACTCTTAACGTACATCATCATGACATAAAATAGACACTTAATATAATGTTTGTGTAAGACAAAAAAAGACACTAAGCTGATTTGCTCAGACACTATGACGTAAAAATGTCCCTTTATTGTCAATGGGAATTTAATGTTTGTGTAAGACGAAAATCTATAGCTGAATATAGGAGGGGCTAGAACCCCTCAGAAATAAAGGTGGCGTTTTTGAATTCCAGCCCCTCAAATTCCCTCTGCTCGTCCCTGAAACTACCAGCTGGGAGGAGGGGCCTCGGACCTGAAACTACCAGCTAGGAGGAGGGGCCTCGGACCTGAAACTACCAGCTGGGAGGAGGGGCCTCGGACCTGAAACTACCAGCTAGGAGGAGGGGCCTCGGACCTGGAACTACCAGCTAGGAGGAGAGGCCTCGGACCTGAAACTACCAGCTGGGAGGAGGGGCCTCGGACCTGAAACTACCAGCTGGGAGGAGAGGCCTCGGACCTGAAACTACCAGCTAGGAGGAGGAGAGGCCTCGGACCTGAAACTACCAGCTAGGAGGAGGAGAGGCCTCGGACCTGAAACTACCAGCTAGGAGGAGGGGCCTCGGACCTGAAACTACCAGCTAGGAGGAGGAGAGGCCTCGGACCTGGAACTACCAGCTAGGAGGAGGGGCCTCGGACCTGAAACTACCAGCTAGGAGGAGGGGCCTCGGACCTGGAACTACCAGCTAGGAGGAGGGGCCTCGGACCTGAAACTACCAGCTGGGAGGAGAGGCCTCTGACCTGAAACTACCAGCTAGGAGGAGAGGCCTCTGACCTGGAACTACCAGCTAGGAGGAGGGGCCTCGGACCTGAAACTACCAGCTGGGAGGAGGGGCTTCGGACCTGAAACTACCAGCTAGGAGGAGAGGCCTCTGACCTGAAACTACCAGCTGGGAGGAGAGGCCTCGGACCTGGAACTACCAGCTGGGAGGAGAGGCCTCGGACCTGGAACTACCAGCTAGGAGGAGGGGCCTCGGACCTGAAACTACCAGCTAGGAGGAGAGGCCTCGGACCTGAAACTACCAGCTAGGAGGAGAGGCCTCGGACCTGAAACTACCAGCTGGGAGGAGAGGCCTCGGACCTGAAACTACCAGCTAGGAGGAGGGGCCTCGGACCTGAAACTACCAGCTGGGAGGAGAGGCCTCGGACCTGAAACTACCAGCTGGGAGGAGGGGCCTCGGACCTGAAACTACCAGCTGGGAGGAGAGGCCTCTGACCTGAAACTACCAGCTGGGAGGAGGGGCCTCGGACCTGGAACTACCAGCTGGGAGGAGGGGCCTCGGACCTGAAACTACCAGCTGGGAGGAGAGGCCTCTGACCTGAAACTACCAGCTGGGAGGAGGGGCCTCTGACCTGAAACTACCAGCTGGGAGGAGGGGCCTCTGACCTGAAACTACCAGCTGGGAGGAGAGGCCTCGGACCTGAAACTACCAGCTAGGAGGAGAGGCCTCTGACCTGAAACTACCAGCTGGGAGGAGGGGCCTCGGACCTGCAACTACCAGCTGGGAGGAGAGGCCTCGGACCTGCAACTACCAGCTAGGAGGAGGGGCCTCTGACCTGAAACTACCAGCTAGGAGGAGAGGCCTCGGACCTGAAACTACCAGCTAGGAGGAGAGGCCTCGGACCTGCAACTACCAGCTGGGAGGAGGGGCCTCGGACCTGAAACTACCAGCTGGGAGGAGAGGCCTCGGACCTGCAACTACCAGCTGGGAGGAGGGGCCTCGGACCTGAAACTACCAGCTAGGAGGAGAGGCCTCGGACCTGGAACTACCAGCTGGGAGGAGGGGCCTCGTCCCTGAAACTACCAGCTGGGAGGAGGGGCCTCGGACCTGAAACTACCAGAATAAACGCCTGCCTCTCAGCTAAAATGCCTATAAACTGGGATTTAATATGTAAAAAATCATAACAATTATGCACTTCGTAACTACTTTTTGAATTTTGTCTTGGTGTTAGGTATGGGCATAAGGTTTTCAAAAACCACTATTAGATATGTCAGTATATGGTTGGAACCCAAATAATTGATAGAAGAGATTTTTCAATGGATTCTTGTACCATTGGGTGTGCTAAATAACATACTAAAAGTTTACGGAAAACGAACAACTTGAAAGGCATCGTTCTCAAGATGGCGTCCACGATGGAGCTGCCGGGAGCTTAACATGTCTATGGTTTCATTGCAAACGGACCACTAGGAGGCGAGCCAAATTAGTTTGCAATGGTTTTTGAAAACCTTATGCCCATACCTAACACCATGAAAAAATTCAAAAAGTAGTTAAGAAGTGCAACATTGTTATGATTTTTTACATATTAAATCCCAGTTTATAGGCATTTTAGCTCATTTTAGCCACCGTGGACGCCATCTTGAAAACGATGCCTTTCTGGTTGTTCGTTGTTCCTAAAGAAAATCACACCCGTGTGAACTGAGTGGTGCAGTGACGTCACACACTAACCATAGCAACCATGCTCACCTGTGAGTGGTTTGCACCACTCAAAAAAAGTATGTTATTTAGCACACCCACAATCCATTGAAAAATCTCTTTTATCAATTATTTTGGTTTTCAACCATACGTATACGTATCCAATATTTTAGTCTAAATAAAGATGCCCTTTTTGAATTCCAGCCCCTGCCCCTCAAATTCCCTCTGCGCGTCCCTGGAACTACCAGCTAGGAGGAGGGGCCTCGGACCTGAAACTACCAGCTGGGAGGAGGGGCCTCGGACCTGAAACTACCAGCTGGGAGGAGAGGCCTCGGACCTGAAACTACCAGCTAGGAGGAGGGGCCTCGGACCTGGAACTACCAGCTAGGAGGAGGGGCCTCGGACCTGGAACTACCAGCTAGGAGGAGGGGCCTCGGACCTGAAACTACCAGCTAGGAGGAGGGGCCTCGGACCTGAAACTACCAGCTGGGAGGAGGGGCCTCGGACCTGAAACTACCAGCTGGGAGGAGGGGCCTCGGACCTGAAACTACCAGCTAGGAGGAGAGGCCTCTGACCTGAAACTACCAGCTGGGAGGAGAGGCCTCGGACCTGAAACTACCAGCTAGGAGGAGGGGCCTCTGACCTGAAACTACCAGCTGGGAGGAGAGGCCTCGGACCTGAAACTACCAGCTAGGAGGAGGAGAGGCCTCGGACCTGAAACTACCAGCTAGGAGGAGGGGCCTCGGACCTGGAACTACCAGCTGGGAGGAGGGGCCTCGGACCTGAAACTACCAGCTAGGAGGAGGGGCCTCGGACCTGGAACTACCAGCTAGGAGGAGAGGCCTCGGACCTGAAACTACCAGCTGGGAGGAGGGGCCTCGGACCTGGAACTACCAGCTGGGAGGAGGGGCCTCGGACCTGACGGTGTGTCCATCCACTGTCAGACCTGGCCTTCTAGCGGTCGGAATAACATTGGGGGGATTTCTGGCCCATGGGATCAGCTACGATACGGAGAGCGCTTTGACGCTGGGCGGCAATGCTGGAGTTTACTGGGAACGTTTTCCTCTGGTTGTCCAGTCTGGGACAGACATGTCCACAGACTGGTTGTTAGAGGGTTTCTCTGGTGGTCCAGTCTGGGACATACATGTCCACAGACTGGTTGTCAGAGGGTTTCTCTGGTGGTCCAGCCTGGGACATACATGTCCACAGACTGGTTGTTAGAGGGTTTCTCTGGTGGTCCAGCCTGGGACATACATGTCCACAGACTGGTTGTTAGAGGGTTTCTCTGGTGGTCCAGTCTGGGACATACATGTCCACAGACTGGTTGTTAGAGGGTTTCTCTGGTGGTCCAGTCTGGGACATACATGTCCACAGACTAGTTGTTAGAGGGTTTATCTGGTGGTCCAGTCTGGGACATACATGTCCACAGACTAGTTGTTAGAGGGTTTATCTGGTGGTCCAGCCTGGGACATACATGTCCACAGACTGGTTGTTACAGGGTTTCCATAATACTCCAGTGAAATTGAATGCTATGCACCCAGAAATGTCCTTTTTGTGTTGGAGACGTAAGGAAAATAATCACACCTGTGTGAAGTGAGGGCCGCTCTTATATCATCATACATCATCCATTCATTGTAAATGGGAATTTACAATGAATGAATTTGTGTTGGACAAAAATAGCCGTTTTTGTTCAGACACATATGACGTAAATTCTCCATTCATTGTCAATGGGATTTAATGTTTGTGTTAGGACAAAAATCGACACTATAGCTGCATATAAATCACACCTGTGTGAAGTGAGGGGCACTCTTATCATCATACATCATCATACATCACTTTCCGTGCTCAGCCAATCTAATCATCACAAAAGTCATTCCGGCTAATCAGTTTTGGCTAGGGCTGTGAATCTTTGGGTGTCCCACGATTCCATTCCATTCCATTCCATTCCATTCCATTCTTGGGGTCACGATTCGATTCAAAATCGATTTCTTCGATTCAACTTGATTCTCAATCCAAAAAAACGTTTTTTCTTTTTTTTATTCAAAATAAAAAAAAATCCAGATTCAAAACGATTCTCTATTCAAAATGATTCTCGATTCAATACATATGATTTTATCACAATCTACTCCAGCCAACTGAAGTGACTACAGTAACTTTAAAATGACTGAAGACATGGTGTTTACTGTGATTAGGGTAAGCTTACATTTCATATCACAAACACCATGTAGTGAAAAACTCCTGTAACTGTAACCTATGGTGTGATCAGCCAATCACAAACCCAAAAAGCTGGGCATAGGAGGGGCTAGTGCCCATCAAAAAGGGGTAGTTCTTGGTTACACACACACACACACACACACACACACACACACACACACACACACACACACACACACACACACACACACACACACACACACACACACACACACACACACACACACACACACACACACACACAGTAGAGACCAGTGCTGTTATAATGAATGCATATCAGACAGAACACCTGCGCAAACCAGTGTCGTTCCACATGCATGACGTCAGTTAGTGTTGTGAGTGACATCAGACCACAGCTGAGTGACATCAGACCACAGCTGAGTGACATCAGACCACAGCTGTGTGACATCAGACCACAGCTGTGTGACATCAGACCACAGCTGTGTGACATCAGACCACAGCTGAGTGACATCAGACCACAGCTGTGTGACATCAGACCACAGCTGAGTGACATCAGACCACAGCTGAGTGACATCAGACCACAGCTGAGTGACATCAGACCACAGCTGAGTGACATCAGACCACAGCTGAGTGACATCAGACCACAGCTGTGTGACATCAGACCACAGCTGTGTGACATCAGACCACAGCTGAGTGACATCAGACCACAGCTGTGTGACATCAGACCACAGCTGTGTGACATCAGACCACAGCTGAGTGACATCAGACCACAGCTGTGTCAGCCTATATAAGATGACTCTCACATCCAGAGTTGGACAGGAACAGAGTTTGGGATAAGCAGATCAAGACGGAGACAAACAGCCAGAGACAGACAAAGAAAGCCAATATGAGAAGATCGACATAGAGATGCTGAACTGGTCGGTGCCTCTGAAAAGAGTACCACAGCCATCCCACCGCTTCCTTGGTTGTTCTGCTGGACCAGTGGAGGACAAGGTGTATTCCTTTGGAGGGTTCTTCTATGAAAAGAAGACCTACAGCTACAAGGATCAGATTGATGTTCACGTCTTCAACACAGTGACTTTGTGCTGGAGGACGTTGCCCCCGGTGACGACTGGAAGAGGAGAATGTTCTCTTGAGGTTCCCTCCATGCGCTACAAACACACAGCTGTACTGATAGAAGATATCATCTACATCTGGGGAGGGAGAGTGAACTGTAAGACAAAAGAAGATGGCAACTGGTTTACCATCACGGGGGACGATGACAACATTCTTTATGCATTTGATGTCGACACCCACAGATGGTTCCAGCCCAACGTATCTGGAACTGTTCCAGAGGCGAGGCGGAGCCACTCAGCCTGTGTCTTGAGGAAGGTCATGTTTATTCATGGAGGTTACAACAAGCTGACTGGAGACATTAATGACATTTACAAGTTGGACACCACCACAATGTTCTGGTCTGTCATTAACACCGGAGGAACTCCACCACCTGCTTCATCACTTCACTCGGCCACCATCGTTGGAACAAGGATGTTTATATTTGGGGGCTATGGGCACCAGGACATCAACATCAGAGTGTTTGACACAGAGACAAACTGTTGGCTGAGCACACCTTCTGCACAACTTGTTCCAGAACAGCGTCAGCATCATGCAGCTTTTTCCTACAATGGAGAACTGTATATATTTGGTGGCTACAACTTAGGTCTGAGACGGGGGTTCAATGATCTGTGGACATTGAATTCCAAGACCTTCTCCTGGAAGAAGGACCGGATTGGTTGGGTAACATGTGCTGTTGCATTGTGGGAGATCGCATCATCCTCTTTGGAACAGAACTCATCTTACATATCTTACATTTAAGTCCTAGCCTGAAGACGTTATGCAAGCTAGCAGTTATCCAGAACGGTCTAGAGCAGTCTGGACTCCCACACAACATCAGGTGGGAACTGGCAGCCATGACTTATATTTTCACACACACACTAACCATAGCAACCATGCTCACCTGTGAGTGGTTTGCACCACTCAAAAATAGTATGTTATTTAGCACACCCACAATCCATTGAAAAATTATAACATTTATTAATAACAATAACACAAATAAACAATAATAACAATAATAACATAATAAAACATGACATATACAAGCCCTTATGAATAAACATAACTAAAGTGCATTCACAGGTGTGACTGCCATAGCTCATGTTCCTCCAAACACAACTGATTTTAATTGTACAGGGACTGCCCCCCCCCCCCCCTCTCAGGCTGTGAGCCATGGATATGAAGAACAACATATCCAGTTCCTCCCTGTCCCCAGTGAGCCCCTGGGGTCAAAAAGACCCTAGTTTCAGTTTTGGTGGCGGGTGGCAAAGCCTTCATCCAATCAGGATGAGAGGGGACTTCCTCCAATCATGATCGAGTGGGGGCGGGCCTTGGTGCACATGCTGTTGGCCTGTTGCACTTCCCCCCACTGTAGAGCGTGCATGTGCACATTTTGTTACCGGGGGGTTTTCCAAATCACCCAAATCACTGAATGCTCCTTTAATATAATAATAATACAAAGTGCATTTGTTTCAATGTGAGTAGCGGTGGGTTGGGTAACAAGGAACAGTTTACTCAGCAGCAGTGATCGCCTCAATACAGTGTCTCTGCAACACCAGAATAAACGCCTGCCTCTCAGCTAAAATGCCTATAAACTGGGATTTAATATGTAAAAAATCATAACAATTATGCACTTCGTAACTACTTTTTGAATTTTGTCATGGTGTTAGGTATGGGCATAAGGTTTTCAAAAACCATTGCAAACTAATTTGGCTCGCCTCCTAGTGGCCGGTTTGCAATGAAAACACTATTAGATATGTCAGTATATGGTTGGACCCCAAATAATTGATAGAAGAGATTTTTCAATGGATTCTTGTACCATTGGGTGTGCTAAATAACATACTAAAAGTTTACGGAAAACGAACAACTTGAAAGGCATCGTTCTCAAGATGGCGTCCACGATGGAGCTGCCGGGAGCTTAACATGTCTATGGTATCATTGCAAACGGACCACTAGGAGGCGAGCCAAATTAGTTTGCAATGGTTTTTGAAAACCTTATGCCCATACCTAACACCATGAAAAAATTCAAAAAGTAGTTAAGAAGTGCAACATTGTTATGATTTTTTACATATTAAATCCCAGTTTATAGGCATTTTAGCTCATTTTAGCCACCGTGGACGCCATCTTGAAAACGATGCCTTTCTGGTTGTTCGTTGTTCCTAAAGAAAATCACACCCGTGTGAACTGAGTGGTGCAGTGACGTCACACACTAACCATAGCAACCATGCTCACCTGTGAGTGGTTTGCACCACTCAAAAATAGTATGTTATTTAGCACACCCACAATCCATTGAAAAATCTCTTTTATCAATTATTTTGGTTTTCAACCATACGTATACGTATCCAATATTTGAGTCTAAATAAAGATGCCCTTTTTGAATTCCAGCCCCTGCCCCTCAAATTCCCTCTGCGCGTCCCTGGAACTACCAGCTGGGAGGAGGGGCCTCGGACCTGAAACTACCAGCTGGGAGGAGGGGCCTCGGACCTGAAACTACCAGCTGGGAGGAGGGGCCTCGGACCTGAAACTACCAGCTGGGAGGAGGGGCCTCGGACCTGAAACTACCAGCTGGGAGGAGGGGCCTCGAACCTGAAACTACCAGCTGGGAGGAGGGGCCTCGGACCTGAAACTACCAGCTAGGAGGAGGGGCCTCGGACCTGAAACTACCAGCTGGGAGGAGGGGCCTCGGACCTGAAACTACCAGCTAGGAGGAGGGGCCTCGGACCTGAAACTACCAGCTGGGAGGAGAGGCCTCGGACCTGAAACTACCAGCTAGGAGGAGAGGCCTCGGACCTGAAACTACCAGCTGGGAGGAGGGGCCTCGGACCTGAAACTACCAGCTAGGAGGAGGGGCCTCGGACCTGAAACTACCAGCTAGGAGGAGGGGCCTCGGACCTGAAACTACCAGCTGGGAGGAGGGGCCTCGGACCTGAAACTACCAGCTGGGAGGAGGGGCCTCGGACCTGAAACTACCAGCTAGGAGGAGAGGCCTCGGACCTGAAACTACCAGCTAGGAGGAGAGGCCTCGGACCTGAAACTACCAGCTAGGAGGAGGGGCCTCGGACCTGAAACTACCAGCTAGGAGGAGGGGCCTCGGACCTGAAACTACCAGCTAGGAGGAGGGGCCTCGGACCTGAAACTACCAGCTAGGAGGAGGGGCCTCGGACCTGAAACTACCAGCTAGGAGGAGAGGCCTCGGACCTGAAACTACCAGCTAGGAGGAGAGAATAGAATAGAATAGAAGAATAGAATAGAATAGACTTTATTTGCCATTTGCACAAGTGCATAGGAAATCTTGGAGCACAGCTCCCAGGGTCAGCATTAAAAAGGGAGGGACAGGTAAGAAAAGAAACATAGAACATACAATCCTAGAATAAATAAGTGTGTCATAGTCTACCTAAAAACAATGCATATTCAGTCCTATCAAATCAAATGAAGTGCTTCATGAATCATAATCTGCCTAAAAACAGTGCATAATTCAATTCCTCTTTCATCTATCTATCGTATTGAATTCCGTCCCTAATGTCCTCGGCTACTAGTCGCACAGTAGCAGGGAAAAAACTGTTCGAGAAGCGTGTTGTGTGGGTGGAGATGCTCTCTGGCCGGGGGTGTCTCAGGTTGTGTCCTGAGTCCCTCCACACAAACAGATGCTCTCTGGCCGGTGGTGTCTCAGGTTGTGTCCTGAGTCCCTCCACACAAACAGAAAGTGAGCAGGATGGTGTGGATCCTTAAGGATGCTCTGTGCTCTCCTCCTACAGCGCTGTGTGTAGATTGTGTCCATGGCAGGGAGATTTAATCCAATGATTCTCTCCGCACTTTTGACAACTCGTTGCAACGATTTCCTCTCAGCTTGGGTAGTGTTTCCAAACCACACCGTGATGCCGCTGGTGAGGATGCTTTCAACGAGTCCTCTGTAGGCCAGAGTAAGAGGTTGAGGACCAAGTCCAGCCTTCTTCAGCATCCTAATGAAGTATAGCCGCTGCTGTGCTTTTTTCACTGTAGCAACAGTGTTTTCCTTCCAGCCCAGGTGTTTTGACACATGAAGGCCAAGGAACTTGAAGCTGTCTGCCTGCTCCACCTCTGTCCCCTTGATGGTGAGGGGTTCCAGTGTGTGAGGTCCCTTCCTAAAGTCCAGAATTACTTCCTTCGTTTTGTCCACGTTGAGGACGAGGTCATTGTCCTCACCGTAGCTGATGATGTTGTTCACCTGTTCCCTGTACGCTGACTCGTTTCCTCCCTTAATAAGGCCCAGGATGGTCGTGTCATCGGCGTACTTTATTATGGTGTTACTCTTCTGGGTGGAAACGCAGTCATGCGTGTACAGGGAGTAGAGTCTAGGACTTAGGCAGCAGCCCTGGGGTGTTCCAGTGCTAACTGTGAGCTCGGCTGAGGTCTTATTTCCCATCCTCACCACTTGTGGCCTGTCTATTAGGAAGTCCAATATCCAGTTACAGGTGGGTGTAGACACACCAAGGTTTGCCAGTTTCACAGTTAGCTTCATGGGCCGTATTGTGTTGAAAGCTGAGCTGTAATCCAGAAAGAGCATACGTGCATATGTCTTGCTTTTGTCCAGGTGTTCCAGTGTGGAATGAAGTGCCAGTGCCACTGCGTCGTCCACAGACCTATTTTTGCGGTAGGCAAACTGTAGGGGGTCCAGTGCCTCAGGGATAGCAGAGTTCACGTACTGTAGAACCAGCTTTTCCATGCACTTCATTGCCACTGAGGTCAGTGCCACTGGTCTAAAATCATTCATTGTCACTGTGTTGGCTTTTTTTGGGACTGGTATTATGACAGAAGACTTGAAAGACCGGGGGACAGCTTCCTGTGCGAGGGAGGTGTTAAAGATGTCTGTATACACCCCCGCCAGCTGCTCAGCACAGGCCTTCAGGACTCTTGGTGATACTCCATCAGGACCTGCTGCTTTTCTTGGGTTGACCTGCCCAAATGCTCGCTGGACCTGTGTTTGTGTCACCTGAAGTGCCGTCTCCCCAGGGTTGTGGGGAGATTTTGAAGGGATGTCTCCATTTTGTCTATCAAATCTCGCATAGAAGCTGTTTAAGTTATCCGGCATGTTGTTGTCACGGATCTCCGTCCCACTCGTGCTCCTCTTATAGTTAGTGACAGCTTGTATCCCCTGCCACATACTATGTGTGTTGTTATCCAGATAGCAGCTCTCAAGTTTCTTTGAGTATAGTCTTTTTGCGGCCTTGATGGACCTTTGTAGCTCGTAACGAGCCCGCCTATACTCTGTGGTGTCCCCTGACTTGAAAGCTGCACACCGGTTCCTGATCTTCAGACGTACATCTGCATTGAACCAGGGCTTTTGGTTAGGGAAGACACGAGTAGTACGGGTGGGGATGCAGATGGATGTGCACCATTCAACATAACCACTGACAGTCTCTGTGTAGTCATGAATATTGTCCGTAGCCTCTTTAAAAACATTCATGTCTGTGGCCTCCAGGCAGCCCTGTAGCTCTGCCACTGCACTGTCAGTCCACATCCTAGTGGTCTTAACTGTGACTGGGTTAGCTTTCAGCTTGGAGATGTAAGTGGGCCTTAACAGGATTGCTAGGTGGTCAGACTTTCCAAACTGAGGTTTGGGAATGGCATTGAATGCTTTCTTTATGTTGCTATAGCACTGATCCAAAATGTTTTTCCCTCTCGTAGGGAAATTCACAAACTTGTGGAGTTTGGGCATAGCCTTCTTTAAATTACAATGATTAAAGTCCCCCAGCACTATAAGGGCAGAATCCGGGTACATGTTTTCATGTCCACTAATCATGTCATGTAGCTCATTCAGAGCTCTCTCCTCATTTGCAGAGGGGGGGGCATATACAACACTCACAATGATGCACTGTAATTCTCTTGGTAGAAAAAAAGGCCTACACTTTAAAGTGATATATTCCACATCCTCAGAACAGGACTGGGATATCACTTTCGAGTCAGTGCACCAGGACTCCTTGACGTAGATCACTGATCCGCCCCCACACATTTTGCCACAATCCGCTGCTCTGCGATCGGCTCTGAAGGCTGAGTAGCCAGTTAGCATTACAGCCTCACTGGGTGTCGTCTCTCCAAGCCATGTCTCAGTGAAACACAGCAGAGAACATTCCTGGATACACTTCTGTGTAGCCAGCCTCCCAGAGATGTCATCCATCTTATTTGCCAGTGATCGCACATTGGCGAGAAGTATGACCGGGAGAGGTAATCTTCCTCTGGTAGCCAGGCGTCGGAGTCTCCGCTGTATACCTCCCCGCCTTCCACGCTTCCGTATCGGCTTCCGAACGTCCCATGCCGTGCCGTGTCCGGGTGTTACTCTGTCACCATACAGCTCCGGAGAACAGTGCAGGTCCGCGAGATTAAAATCTCCTTTGTGACTAAGCTCCCCTAACTGCACTAACGTTGTCCTATCATACTTAACTTGTGCCTTTATGCACCGCACAGAGCGAAAGAGTAGGGACAGTAACAAACAAAGAAAGAAGAAATGCTTGACTCGGAGAGCAACGCGACGTCGCCCGCACAGGAGCGCCATCATCACACGTAAACTACCAGCTAGGAGGAGAGGCCTCGGACCTGAAACTACCAGCTAGGAGGAGAGGCCTCGGACCTGAAACTACCAGCTAGGAGGAGAGGCCTCGGACCTGCAACTACCAGCTGGGAGGAGAGGCCTCGGACCTGAAACTACCAGCTGGGAGGAGGGGCCTCGGACCTGAAACTACCAGCTGGGAGGAGGGGCCTCGGACCTGGAACTACCAGCTGGGAGGAGGGGCCTCGGACCTGGAACTACCAGCTGGGAGGAGGGGCCTTGGACCTGACGGTGTGTCCAGCCACTGTCAGACCTGGCCTTCTAGCAGTCGGAATAACATTGGGGGGATTTCTGGCCCATGGGATCAGCTACGATACGGAGAGCGCTTTGACGCTGGGCGGCAATGCTGGAGTTTACTGGGAACGTTTTCCTCTGGTGGTCCAGTCTGGGACGGACATGTCCACAGACTGGTTGTTAGAGGGTTTCTCTGGTGGTCCAGCCTGGGACATACATGTCCACAGACTGGTTGTTAGAGGGTTTCTCTGGTGGTCCAGTCTGGGACAGACATGTCCACAGACTGGTTGTTAGAGGGTTTCTCTGGTGGTCCAGTCTGGGACATACATGTCCACAGACTGGTTGTTAGAGGGTTTCTCTGGTGGTCCAGCCTGGGACATACATGTCCACAGACTGGTTGTTAGAGGGTTTCTCTGGTGGTCCAGTCTGGGACAGACAGGTCCACAGACTGGTTGTTAGAGGGTTTCTCTGGTGGTCCAGTCTGGGACAGACAGGTCCATAGACTGGTTGTTTTAAAAACGCCATTGACAATTAAGATAAATTATAATGTTTGTTTTGTCCCTAACACAACAATTAAACGTCACGTGTTCGTTTGTTTTACATTATCATTACATCACCTAATCATAGCAACACGAGTTAGACTTTAATATAGAGTTAGATAAATAGAGGTTACACGTAAAACATATCTGTATGTATTAAGTTTGAGTTGTTGTATTGTCCCTATTATACTGCTCCAAGCTATACCCAATTCCTACCTCAATGTTGTAAGAGCGACCCTCACTTCACACGGGTGTGATTTTTATCTTCAATATGTACTTTGATCAGCCAATCAAATCATCGCTATGGGGTGATCAGCCAATAAAAAGCCAATGATTGTGTTCACACAAACCCGGAAAGCTGGACACGGACACACACACACGCACGCACACGCACACACACACACACACACACACACACATACACACACACACACTGTGTTATAATGAAAAAATCCCACCCGTGTGAACTGAGTGGTGCAGGGTCTTATATAGCCTGATCCGCTGTGGTCTGACGTAATGTCAGTGACCATAGTAACCATGCTCATTTTTTTGGTACGAACACAGGTACTAACAAAGCCAGTTGTTGGAGTGGTTTGCACCACTCAAAAATATGAAGACAGAACTCCTGCCTAAACCAGTGTCGTTCCACATGCATGACGTCAGTTAGTGTTGTGAGTGACATCAGACCACAGCTGAGTGACATCAGACCACAGCTGAGTGACATCAGACCACAGCTGAGTGACATCAGACCACAGCTGAGTGACATCAGACCACAGCTGAGTGACATCAGACCACAGCTGAGTGACATCAGACCACAGCTGTGTGACATCAGACCACAGCTGTGTCAGCCTATATAAGATGTCGCTCACATCCAGAGAGTTGGACAGGAACAGAGTTTGGGATAAGCAGATCAAGACGGAGACAAACAGCCAGAGACAGAGAAGAGACAGACAAAGAAAGCCAATTCGAGGAGATCGACATAGAGATGCTGAACTGGTCGGTGCCTCTGAAAAGAGGACCACAGACTTCCCACCACTTCTGTGGTTGTTCTGCTGGACCAGTGGAGGACAAGGTCTATTCCTTTGGAGGGTTCTTCTATGAAGAGAAGACCTACAGCAAAGAGGATCAGATTGATGTTCACGTCTTCAACACAGTGACTTTGTGCTGGAGGACGTTGCCCCAGGTGATGACTGGAAGAGGAGAATGTTCTCTTGAAGTTCCCTCCATGCGCTACAGACACACAGCTGTACTGATAGAAGATATCATCTACATCTGGGGAGGTAGAGTGAACTGTAAGACAAAAGAAGATGGCAACTGGTTTACCATCACGGGGGACGATGACAACATTCTGTATGCCTTTGATGTCGACACCCACAGATGGTTAAAGACCAACGTATCTGGAACTGTTCCAGAGGCGAGGTCCTACCACTCAGCCTGTGTCTTGAGGAAGGTCATGTTTATTCATGGAGGATACAACCAGCTGATTGGATACTATAATGACATCTACAAGTTGGACACCACCACAATGGTCTGGTCTGTCATTAACACCAGAGGAACTCCACCACCTGCTTCATCACTTCACTCGGCCACCATCATCGGGACAAAGATGTTTATATTTGGGGGCGTAGGGCACCAGGACAAAAACATCAGAGTGTTTGACACAGAGACCAACTGTTGGCTGAGCACACCTTCTGCACAACTTGTTCCAGAACAACGTTACAGTCATGCAGCTTTTTCCTACAATGGAGAACTGTATATATTTGGTGGCTACAACTCTGCTCTGAGACGGAGGTTCAATGATCTGTGGAAATTAAATTCCAAGACCTTCTCCTGGACGAAGGTTGAGCCCAAGGGGAAAGGACCGGATTGGTTGGCTAACATGTGCTGTTGCATTGTTGGAGATCACATCATCCTCTTTGGAACACAAATCATCTTACATATCTTACACTTAAGTCCTAGCCTGAAGACGTTATGCAAGCTAGCAGTTATCCAGAACGGTCTGGAGCAGTCTGGACTCCCACACAACATCAGGAGGGAACTGGCAGCCATGACAAACAACACAACATCAGGTGGGAACTGGCAGCCATGACGACCGACACAACATCAGGTGGGAACTGGCAGCCATGACTCCCACACAACATCAGGTGGGAACTGGCAGCCATGACGACCAACACAACATCAGGTGGGAACTGGCAGCCATGACGACCAACACAACATCAGGTGGGAACTGGCAGCCATGACGACCAACACAACATCAGGTGGGAACTGGCAGCCATGACAACAACACAACATCAGGTGGGAACTGGCAGCCATGACAAACAACACAACATCAGGTGGGAACTGGCAGCCATGACAAACAGTCTGGACTCCCACACAACATCAGGTGGGAACTGGCAGCCATGACGACCAACACAACATCAGGTGGGAACTGGCAGCCATGACAAACAACACAACATCAGGTGGGAACTGGCAGCCATGACAACAACACAACATCAGGTGGGAACTGGCAGCCATGACAACAACACAACATCAGGTGGGAACTGGCAGCCATGACAACAACAACAGAAAGACATTCAATCTGTTCCAGTGGATGTTGAAGATGACGCAGACGTTCACTACCTGACGAAACATTCAGTAATTTGGACTTTGATTAAAACATGATGATGTTATGTAAAAAAAAAAATAAAAAAAAATAAAGCTTTAATTTGCCACGGACAAGGCCAAGTCTTGCCACAGACAAAAGGTCTGTAGAGACATATTGATGACCTCTAGACATATTCCCTCCCAGTGGTCACCTAATTATCTGTCCTCTCTCTCTCCCTGAAGCCTTGACGAGCCTGAGTATCATCACCTGTGAGGACTAGATGAACTAGGTTGGCTAACGAGCTCAAGACACTCTAAAAACTGTGTGAACGCCTCGTCTTTCCTTGAGGTTGACAGATATACAAGCTCATTAGAAGCACGTTATGTGACGTGCTATGAATTTGTAGATCTGCTGTTTTTGAAGATCTCAAACTAATAATGCCTTTAGTTTATATTGGCTACTAAAATGGTCGATCTACAAGCTCACAATGTGTCAGATTAGTTAAGATACTTTTGATGAAAAGTGAAAATGAACACAAACCTTCCTTCATGGGGGACCCTAGTACATCTTTTCAGCTACGGGTCTGTGGCCATATATAGATCAGTCTGGGGCTCCTAGACAAGAACATGTTGGAGAAACACTTTTCTAGTGTCCATGTTTGAGGTGTTGTGTGCAGTAGGCCTACAGGTGGGTGTGTCCCTGTTCAAAAAAAGAATAAAACACTGCGTGATGTCATAGTCAAGCCCTTATGAATAAATATAAAGAGATCCTGAGTTGGACGTATACCCCCTTCCAACAACCAGACTGGACCACCAGAGAAACCCTCTAACAACCAGTCTGTGGACATGTCTGTCCCAGACTGGACCACCAGAGAAACCCTCTAACAACCTGTCTGTGGACATGTCCGTCCCAGGCTGGACCACCAGAGGAAAACGTTCCCAGTAAACTCCAGCATTGCCGCCCAGCGTCAAAGCACTCTCCGTATCGTAGCTGATCCCATGGGCCAGAAATCCCCCCAATGTTATTCCGACCGCTAGAAGGCCAGGTCTGACAGTGGATGGACACACCGTCAGGTCCGAGGCCCCTCCTCCCAGCTGGTAGTTCCAGGTCCGAGGCCCCTCCTCCCAGCTGGTAGTTCCAGGTCCGAGGCCTCTCCTCCTAGCTGGTAGTTTCAGGTCCGAGGCCCCTCCTCCTAGCTGGTAGTTTCAGGTCCGAGGCCTCTCCTCCCAGCTGGTAGTTTCAGGTCCGAGGCCTCTCCTCCTAGCTGGTAGTTTCAGGTCCGAGGCCCCTCCTCCTAGCTGGTAGTTCCAGGTCCGAGGCCCCTCCTCCTAGCTGGTAGTTTCAGGTCCGAGGCCCCTCCTCCCAGCTGGTAGTTTCAGGTCCGAGGCCTCTCCTCCTAGCTGGTAGTTTCAGGTCCGAGGCCTCTCCTCCCAGCTGGTAGTTTCAGGTCCGAGGCCCCTCCTCCTAGCTGGTAGTTTCAGGTCCGAGGCCTCTCCTCCTAGCTGGTAGTTTCAGGTCCGAGGCCCCTCCTCCCAGCTGGTAGTTTCAGGTCCGAGGCCCCTCCTCCCAGCTGGTAGTTTCAGGTCCGAGGCCCCTCCTCCCAGCTGGTAGTTTCAGGTCCGAGGCCCCTCCTCCTAGCTGGTAGTTTCAGGTCCGAGGCCCCTCCTCCTAGCTGGTAGTTCCAGGTCCGAGGCCCCTCCTCCCAGCTGGTAGTTTCAGGTCCGAGGCCCCTCCTCCTAGCTGGTAGTTTCAGGTCAGAGGCCCCTCCTCCTAGCTGGTAGTTTCAGGTCCGAGGCCTCTCTTCCCAGCTGGTAGTTTCAGGTCCGAGGCCCCTCCTCCTAGCTGGTAGTTTCAGGTCAGAGGCCCCTCCTCCCAGCTGGTAGTTTCAGGTCCGAGGCCTCTCTTCCCAGCTGGTAGTTTCAGGTCCGAGGCCCCTCCTCCTAGCTGGTAGTTTCAGGTCCGAGGCCCCTCCTCCTAGCTGGTAGTTTCAGGTCCGAGGCCCCTCCTCCTAGCTGGTAGTTTCAGGTCCGAGGCCTCTCCTCCTAGCTGGTAGTTTCAGGTCCGAGGCCCCTCCTCCTAGCTGGTAGTTTCAGGTCCGAGGCCCCTCCTCCTAGCTGGTAGTTCCAGGTCCGAGGCCCCTCCTCCTAGCTGGTAGTTCCAGGTCCGAGGCCCCTCCTCCTAGCTGGTAGTTTCAGGTCCGAGGCCCCTCCTCCTAGCTGGTAGTTCCAGGTCCGAGGCCCCTCCTCCCAGCTGGTAGTTTCAGGTCCGAGGCCCCTCCTCCTAGCTGGTAGTTTCAGGTCAGAGGCCTCTCTTCCCAGCTGGTAGTTTCAGGTCCGAGGCCCCTCCTCCTAGCTGGTAGTTTCAGGTCCGAGGCCCCTCCTCCTAGCTGGTAGTTTCAGGTCCGAGGCCCCTCCTCCTAGCTGGTAGTTTCAGGTCCGAGGCCCCTCCTCCTAGCTGGTAGTTTCAGGTCCGAGGCCTCTCCTCCCAGCTGAAATAAAGGTGGCGTTTTTGAATTCCAGCCCCTGCCCCTCAAATTCCCTCTGCTCGTCCCTGAAACTACCAGCTGGGAGGAGAGGCCTCGTCCCTGACGGTGTGTCCATAGCGGTCGGAATAACATTGGGGGGATTTCTGGCCCATGGGATCAGCTACCATGAAATGAAATGAAATTAAATTAAATGATGATTGATGATTACTATATTTACCCAGGGTATCTGGGCTAAGCTCAAGAACTTGTTTCCAGCCAGGCCCTGCTCATTGAACATTTCATCGTAGTGGTTCAATGCCTTGTTCAAGGGCACTTCAGCGGTGGTAATTTTAACGTGTCGGACCGCTGATTCGAACTGGCGACCTTCCGGTATCAAGACCGCTCCGCAATCCGTTCGGCCACCGCTGCCACCGCTGCCATACGGAGAGTGCTTTGACACTGGGCGGCAATGCTGGAGATTACTGGGAAAGTGTTCCTCTGGTGGTCCAGCCTGGGATATACATGTCCACAGACTGGTTGTTAGAGGGTTTCTCTGGTGGTCCAGTCTGGCTGTTGGAAGGGGGTATACGTCCAACTCAGGATTCCTACGCTACTCCTTGCTTGGTGTATCGTGACCTTAGAGTATATATTAATAGAGACGACCCTGAGGCGAAATGGACATATTGGCCGAATTTGGTATTGCAGCTCGAGCCAGCGCTGGTCCGTTGACTATCATTGCGCACATTCATGTTATTGGGCCCATGACACGTGAACGCTATGTTTCATACGCAAACGCGTGCAATGATAGTCAACGGCCAGCGCGTTCACGATTTGGCCCAATCCATCCCAGAATGCACTCTGTTCCTACCCGGAAGGAGGAGTGAAATCGCCTCATGCGCTTTTGAGCAACTTAATGTGGATGGGAGGAGGAATCCGGTGCCGTCTCTATTAATATATATACTCTAAGATCGTGACTGAGGACATAAAGTATGCCTTGATTTTGTGGATGTTATAACTTTGGTGCACCTGAAATATGTATGTCCTCGTGTGCATTTCCTTGGTGAGGACATAGATACATTGTTGAAATGTGCAACGCACGCACGCACGCACGCACGCACGCACGCACGCACGCACGCACGCACGCACGCACGCACGCACACACACACACACACACACACACACACACACACACACACACACACACACACACACACGTCAACAGAGGAGCTTTTGTGAGGAATCACAATCACCTCCTATAGCTCCACAAAGGAGACGTCGTCAGTGTGTGTGTGTGTGTGTGTGTGTGTGTGTGTGTGATGCGTCACGCCAGACACAGATAGTATCCATTCTCTTGTGGCTCTGCGCTCTGTGGCTCTGTGCTCTGTGGCTCTGTGCTCTGTGGCTCTGCGCTCTGTGGCTCTGCGCTCTGTGGCTCTGTGCTCTGTGGCTCTGCGCTCTGTGGCTCTGCGCTCTGTGGCTCTGCGCTCTGTGGCTCTGTGCTCTGTGGCTCTGCGCTCTGTGGCTCTGCGCTCTGTGGCTCTGTGGCTCTGTGGCTCTGTGCTCTGTGGCTCTGTGCTCTGTGCTCTGTGGCTCTGTGCTCTGTGGCTCTGTGCTCTGTGCTCTGTGGCTCTGTGCTCTGTGGCTCTGTGCTCTGTGGCTCTGTGCTCTGTGCTCTGTGGCTCTGTGCTCTGTGCTCTGTGGCTCTGTGCTCTGTGGCTCTGTGGCTCTGTGGCTCTGTGCTCTGTGCTCTGTGGCTCTGTGCTCTGTGCTCTGTGCTCTGTGCTCTGTGCTCTGTGGCTCTGTGGCTCTGTGCTCTGTGGCTCTGTGCTCTGTGCTCTGTGGCTCTGTGCTCTGTGGCTCTGTGCTCTGTGCTCTGTGCTCTGTGCTCTGTGGCTCTGTGCTCTGTGGCTCTGTGCTCTGTGCTCTGTGCTCTGTGCTCTGTGGCTCTGTGCTCTGTGGCTCTGTGCTCTGTGGCTCTGTGCTCTGTGGCTCTGTGCTCTGTGGCTCTGTGCTCTGTGGCTCTGCGCTCTGTGGCTCTGTGGCTCTGTGGCTCTGTGCTCTGTGGCTCTGCGCTCTGTGGCTCTGTGGCTCTGTGGCTCTGCGCTCTGTGGCTCTGTGGCTCTGTGCTCTGTGGCTCTGCGCTCTGTGGCTCTGCGCTCTGTGGCTCTGTGGCTCTGTGCTCTGTGCTCTGTGGCTCTGTGCTCTGTGCTCTGTGCTCTGTGGCTCTGTGCTCTGTGCTCTGTGCTCTGTGCTCTGTGGCTCTGTGGCTCTGTGGCTCTGCGCTCTGTGCTCTGTGGCTCTGTGCTCTGTGGCTCTGCGCTCTGCGCTCTGTGGCTCTGTGCTCTGTGGCTCTGTGGCTGTGCTCTGTGGCTCTGTGCTCTGTGGCTCTGTGCTCTGTGGCTCTGTGCTCTGTGCTCTGTGGCTCTGCGCTCTGTGGCTCTGTGCTCTGTGGCTCTGTGCTCTGTGCTCTGTGCTCTGTGGCTCTGCGCTCTGTGCTCTGTGGCTCTGTGCTCTGTGCTCTGTGGCTCTGTGGCTCTGTGCTCTGTGCTCTGTGGCTCTGTGCTCTGTGGCTCTGTGCTCTGTGGCTCTGCGCTCTGTGGCTCTGTGCTCTGTGGCTCTGCGCTCTGTGGCTCTGTGCTCTGTGGCTCTGCGCTCTGTGGCTCTGTGCTCTGTGCTCTGTGCTCTGTGGCTCTGTGGCTCTGCGCTCTGTGCTCTGTGGCTCTGCGCTCTGTGGCTCTGCGCTCTGTGGCTCTGCGCTCTGTGGCTCTGCGCTCTGTGGCTCTGCGCTCTGTGGCTCTGTGCTCTGTGCTCTGTGCTCTGTGGCTCTGTGCTCTGTGCTCTGTGCTCTGTGCTCTGTGCTCTGTGGCTCTGTGCTCTGTGGCTATGTGGCTCTGTGCTCTGTGGCTCTGTGGCTCTGTGCTCTGTGGCTCTGTGCTCTGTGGCTCTGTGCTCTGTGCTCTGTGGCTCTGTGCTCTGTGGCTCTGTGCTCTGTGCTCTGTGGCTCTGTGCTCTGTGGCTCTGTGCTCTGTGGCTCTGTGCTCTGCGCTCTGTGGCTCTGTGCTCTGTGGCTCTGTGGCTCTGTGCTCTGTGGCTCTGTGCTCTGTGCTCTGTGGCTCTGTGCTCTGTGCTCTGTGGCTCTGTGCTCTGTGGCTCTGTGGCTCTGTGGCTCTGTGCTCTGTGGCTCTGTGGCTCTGTGCTCTGTGCTCTGTGGCTCTGTGCTCTGTGCTCTGTGGCTCTGCGCTCTGTGGCTCTGTGCTCTGTGCTCTGTGGCTCTGTGCTCTGCGCTCATGACTGTATAAAGGTCCCAGAATAGGGACACTATTATGGTTCCCACAGGGTTGTTTTTGGCAGCAAATTTTGATTTTAGTTTTAGTCATTAATAATAATAATAATAATAAAACTTTATTTGTATAGCACCTTTCATGACATGAAATGCAGCTCAAAGTGCTTTACACAAAAAAGAAAAGAAAGGCAGGGCATAAACAATACAGTGAGGACATGAATAACATTTTTAAAAAGACAAATAAATCAATTAAAAGCAAGGGTGTAAAAGTGGGTCTTGAGCTGAGCTTTAAAAATGTCTACAGAGGCTGCCTGTCGAAGGTACAGTGGGAGTTTGTTCCACGCCGTCGGCCCGTAGAACTGGATCTCTTCTCCACTAGTCCCTCCCTGACATTTAGTTCTACTGGATCTCTTCTCCACTAGTCCCTCCCTGACATTTAGTTCTACTGGATCTCTTCTCCACTAGTCCCTCCCTGACATTTAGTTCTACTGGATCTCTTCTCCACTAGTCCCTCCCTGACATTTAGTTCTACTGGATCTCTTCTCCACTAGTCCCTCCCTGACATTTAGTTCTACTGGATCTCTTCTCCACTAGTCCCTCCCTGACATTTAGTTCTACTGGATCTCTTCTCCACTAGTCCCTCCCTGACATTTAGTTCTACTGGATCTCTTCTCCACTAGTCTCTCCCTGACATTTAGTTCTACTGGATCTCTTCTCCA
>NW_027638434.1:0-15242 GCF_951216825.1 Electrona antarctica | reverse complement strand
AGAGAGAGAGAGAGAGAGAGAGAGACAGAGAGAGAGAGCCTGTACTGTTGTATACAACAGTACAGGCTCTCTCTCTCTCTCTCTCTCTCTCTCTCTCTCTAGTATATATATACTAGAGAGAGAGAGAGAGAGAGAGAGAGAGATTCCCCGGTAGGACGTAGCACGTGGAAGGAACACATTATTCCGACCAGTTCCTTTCCGCTCCATCATAGAGACTATACTGTTTTGAGGGTATACCTACCCTGGTGGACACGGGGAGAACATGTGAGGTACCTACCCTGGTGGACACGGGAGAACATGTGAGGTACCTACCCTGGTGGACACGGGGAGAACATGTGAGGTACCTACCCTGGTGGACACGGGGAGAACATGTGAGGTACCTACCCTGGTGGACACGGGGAGAAACATGTGAGGTACCCCTGGTGGACACGGGGAGAACATGTGAGGTACCTACCCTAGTGGACACGGGGAGAACATGTGAGGTACCTACCCTGGTGGACACGGGGAGAACATGTGAGGTACCTACCCTGGTGGACACGGGGAGAACATGTGAGGTACCTACCCTGGTGGACACGGGGAGAACATGTGAGGTACCTACCCTGGTGGACACGGGGAGAACATGTGAGGTACCTACCCTGGTGGACACGGGGAGAACATGTGAGGTACCTACCCTATACAGTGATGCTCTCTCTCTCTCTCTCTCTCTCTCTCTCTCTCTCTCTCTCTCTCGGAGGTGTTACGGTATGTTGTACATTATCAGGACACTGAACGTAATAGAAAAGCACTTCTGCTGGAATGACTCTAATGGAGAGATGTGAAGAAGTGCACAGAGTGGTTGGAGAGGAGAGGAGTCTGCAGTGTGCGACACAAAGTCTCTGTGTGTGTGTGTGTGTGTGTGTGTGTGTGTGTGTGTGTGTGTGTGTGCGTGTCATCGTCTCAAGGTAGAGTCCTTTAGAAGTTATGGGGGTTAGAAGGACACAGGGAGAGTGTGTGACCTGCGTGTGCATGCGTCGATGCGTGTGTGTGAGTGCGCGTGTGTGTGTGTGTGTGTGTGTGTGTGTGCGTGTGCTTTAGTGTGTGTGCGTGCGCCCTCTCTGTGTTGTCATCAGAGCGTGTTAAGTGCAACAGCGTGAAGGAAGCAAAAGGAGGAACATGGGAGTATGCCGTGCGTGCGTGCGTGCGTGCGTGCGTGCGTGCGTGCGTGCGTGCGTGCGTGCGTGCGTGCGTGCGTGCATGCGTGCGCATGTCCAAGGCCCACCTGAGTCTGACTACATACAGGCCCATGCCTGTAGATCGCCCCCATGGCTTCAAAACCCAAAATGGCCATATTTTCACCGGTGCCTCCTGACCCCTTATCCCTAAACTTCTTTGCCTTTTACTTTTACTAACGGTAGTTTGAAAAGTTATTTTTGAGGTGCGCTAGCCCCTCCTATAAACAGCTATAGAGTTTAATGTGTGTGTTGTCTGAACACAAACATTAAATGTACATTGGCAATGTACGTCATATGTGTCATGTAGTATAGACTACAGTAGTGAGTCAGTCATGGAGGAAGTGCTCCTATTGGCTGCATGTCTGCATGTCAGTCATGGAGGAAGTGCTCCTATTGGCTGCATGTCTGTGTTATAGATTGAGTCGGGCCACAGTGGCGAGGTCAGCTCCAGGCCCTGCATGCTGCAGCGCTGGAGACGAATCACGTCCAAGAAAGGCAACCGGAATGAGCTCTCTCTCTCTCTCTCTCTCTCTCTCTCTCTCTCTCTCTCTCTCTCTCTCTCTCTCTCTCTCTCTCTCTCTCTCCCAACGACCAAAGCGTTTTGACAGTACTGAATGCCCTGCCCCCGAGGCCTTATCTCTGCCTGCCTTCACCTCCGCCTGGCTCTCCTTCTCCTGATGCTATCTAGCAGGAGATTTATGCAGAAATGTGCAGCGAGTTCACCCCGACGCGCACGCACGCACGCACACCACGGACGCATGCACGTGTGCACCACCACACTCTCTCTCGCCTATAGACTATTGTTATGGCAATCTGTGGGACACATGCTCAGGAAGACATAATAATGAGGCAACACAAGGATTCATAGTTTGGAAGTATTAGGATTTTACTCGAGTAAGGAGTCAGGAACTTACATGACCAATTCAATGCATCGGAAGACCCCAGTCTGACTCTCTGAGTAAACATAAGGCCACAGCCTTTATAGTCTCCACTCCCACAAGAGACATCCCCCAACATAGCCCAAAGGAATTTTGGGACAGTAACAAAGTAACCAACCAGCACCACAGGGGTGTCACAGATAAGATAACATCAGAGTGCAATAAAGGGGTATTATTATATGTTTGCAGTCTAAATTTCTATGACATTACCCCACTTTTAAACATTTAAAAACCCCTAAACACCACTTATCAGTACATCGCAGATGTAGGCAAAAAAACCTGGAACCCAATGGGTTAGACAAACAGGGAAAATTCCTACATGGCCCTCATCTATGAGCGACCGCACACAAGGCCTACGATACACAGTGGTACAATAGTTTCAAACAAAACAAACAAAACAAGGCAAAGCCAAATTAAACATACAGCAAAACGTTGTAGCCCTCAGACCAAAAAACATCTCAGCACCAGAAAATGTCCGTTCAGAACTGTCCACTACACACTCGATAGTGTACTGCAGGTGCCATGTGGTCAACACCGCACAGAGCAATCCAAACCGGAAGTAGCTCTTTCACAGAGCTCAAAGCACCAACGTGCATTACATCCACAAGCTCCAGACATGTCGTGAGCTTGCAGATCGGCCATTTGACAGAACTGCACACGTCACAGCCTTCCAAAAGACCAGAAATTGTCACCGCACAGGTGATGCAACATCATTCAGAAACGGCTCCCGAGCACATGATCGCAGGATTCAGAGTCCAGAGTGCTAACAGCACTTGATCCCCCATAGGGACATCAGCGTGGACACGTCGCGGACAGCAGACTAACCACTCATTTCTGAAAAAGAAAGAAAACCAATGCGAGTAATATGTCATTAACCACACCTAACCGGAGCCGGGCATTCATTCGAGATGGCCCCTGACCTTATATAAATCACGGGTCCCGCTCCGTGGGCATGCCTGCATTTAAGCCCCTAGCCTGCAGGAGCAGTCACAGCAACCCCTGGTCTATTATGGGTAGGTTAAGTCGGGTCTTGAACTTAACCTGCATTAACCAATCGTACTTATCTTCTGTCCACAACAATCAGCTGGCACATTATTACCTTGTGTTATCTCAACATGGATAGGCATAATAAGCTTTGGCTTGATCATGTAACACAACTGTCTTTTAAACACGGAAATGTAAGTACCAAAATTAACTATTCATTCATAAACCAGTCTACATACTATCATTCATTCAACCCGACTCCGCATCTAAGTGGACCTTAGTTAGTTGACTTAATTGACAACTTCTCATAATACATATTCCATATCATCCCCAAACGATACTTAGCCATGTCATCAGATCCACTTCATCATTCGTCATGTTATTCCAACACGACTCTTCTCATCGTTAGTAACACCATGCCACAAACATATGAGAGAAATCAATCTCATGTCACATCCATCTGGATCGCCTCCACATGAACCTAAGAAAACTTGGATCAGAATATTCATACAGGAAACATAACAATCTTAGTACACTCTTACATACTTTTGTTTGTTTCAAGGCGTCCCTCGAAAACAAACCCTTCTTTGTCCTGATTTAAATACATCACATAGCACTCCTATTTCTGTATATGACCTATTTTGTCAATTGGTTCTTCTCTTCCTGCGGAAATCCTTATTCAGCTCATACCTGCTCCTACTACTGTAGCCCTATTTATTAATGTATCACCCTACTGATATGTTCGCACTATTGGTGAGATGCGAAAATACTTTCCGCTGTACTTTGCTTGTACTGTACACTGACAATCCGTTGAATCTCATCTCATCTCATCTGTGACACACATTCAATTTATCAATTCAAATTTACCGGTCTTGAAGACAAGAGTATAGCACAATGTAGCGTCAACCAAACTGTCATGCATCATTACAAATACTACTCAAATCAATTGTTATTTAACAAAACTATGCCTGCAGTATACTGTACTTGCATCCTAAGTAATTCTCTAAACAATATAATGTAGAGATTGACTGATTTTACACCGTTTCAACTTCTAAGATTTTACCTTGATCATGACCTTCATGACTACAGGACATTCTTTAAGAATTATTCTGTCTTAACTGTCCTTCTTATTTGAGTGAGCGTACTTACTGCACACACTGCACACACATGCTGAAGTGATTCAATGATCTATCTCACTTATCTAGTACTATAGGCCTACTATTGAACTCCACCAATGTATTAGTATTGTAGTATCTGACCCTGTGCAGCTGATCATAGTATGCCTTTACATTCTCAACATAGCATCACCCTCCCCAGGCTAATCAAAACACAGCTGGCCTACCATCATAGAGATAACACAGCTGCCCTGGGACTTCTTGGAAGGTTCAACCAGGTCAACCCAAATTCCTTGACAATAGGCTACTCCTAAAGCTTGATCACAATCTGATCATGTAAACAGGTTACATCAGTACAGTATGTCTTAAATTTAACTCATACAGCCAATACATCAATAACAGCCATGCAATCAATAGACCTTTTTGCTAAAACCACTCATAACTTCGGCACCACTAATTGAACTAAATTAACTTGTACTTTCACTATACCTTGGTCTGAATTTGTAGCCGAATGAAGCCTCTTGGCAGCACTTAAACGTCTATTCCCAGAAGGGGGTTTTATTGACCATGTCACAGGAACTTAGATAAGTGCCCTGAAACAGCTGGAAATCCCTTTGTTTACTGATAAGATAATTTTACGGCCTGCATGGGACACAAAAGTCAAACTCTGTTTTTTTAAGAGTTTGCCAGTTGTCAGTGAGATTGACAACCAATTCACAGTATTTATCACTACTATATTTTTAGTAAATACAACCTATTTTTGTTTTATAGCAGCCATAAGTGGAACAAATGCAATTCTGTACTCACAATTGATCCCAATGCACACCTGTCAGCTTCACCTCACCCCTCCTTCATCAGAGAGAAACCCAATCAGGCACAAAAATAGCACTTCTGTCGCAATTCAGTTGTCACAAACGCGTACTCCTTCATGTCGGGATTCCGATTCAAGAATCTTTGTTTCCTTCAGATTCCGATCGTATCATTGTCCAGTGATCCCCCATCACTGTGTGCCACAATGTTCCATCTCAATGTCAGTGCATCAATGTCCATGCTCAGTGACCGATGTCCAATGTTCAGTTCGTTCTCTTCTCAACCCTGACACAGAGTTGCCCCCTCATACTGGAAAAAACAAAACCAGTAGTTTGGACCCGTCCATGTGGTACCCTCTTTCCAACGGAACAGGATGAGGTGTTGTCGACAGCCGTACATTGGCCCGTACATTTATTTTTGCATAATATTGCAATCCACTGTACACTAAAGTTTGCAATTATAGCTGCTATATTCTATTCCATATTTAACTTTTGGGTTCCTGTCCTTCAAATGATGTCATCAAATCAATCACCGTCACAAGCTATCAGCATGTGGGCATACTCATTTTATTTTATGCCTTATTTGGACTTTCAAAATTACAAATCTGTATATACTTTAAGTCATAGGCCTAAAATTACAAATCTGTATATTACACTTTAAGACATACTGTAGATTACAACCCAAACACAAACCGGGTTCTCAGATCCTCGCAAAAGATGTCACCAAATCGAACATCGTCACACTATTCCTATTTGCCAAACAGTGACTGCTTGTTAGCCTGTGTTAGGCCTAAAGAAGGTTCTTAAAGGCTAACATGTTATCCTCGATAAATGCAATCACTTGTATCAGGCAGATATCTTTTTTGTGCACTTGTCATGCACTTTAAGACATACAGTACAGTACATGATCAGGTCTCTGGCTCAGATACCACAAAACTAACTTTTGCCTTCTAGGTGTTGGCCGTGGGCTTAGCCAAGTCAATCTCCTTCAATAAACCACAGGGGTGCAAACTCAACAAATGGTTGCTTGGAGCTGATAATCTGTAGACCTTTACAAATGACAGTTACAAAACGTAACTATCTTGGGAAGTAACCCTTTACATTCTCATTAGGGAACACATACTTACAGATGTTCCCTTATTAAAAACCAAATACCTAATTTACAATTTACTAATGGTTTGGTCAATGTCTATCTATCTCAAGCCGAATGGGCTTTCCTGTCTTTTCTTTCTTAAATCCTGCCACATGCTGTGGTTCACTTTTCTCCTCTCCTGCCTGTAATAAAACTCATTACAACAGGGGGGTAATTATCTCACAAAACAGCTTGACCCACCCCCCGGCTAAACTGATAACCAAGGGTTAAGAATAGTTTAACAAACACAGCTGGTTTTAGCTAGCTTAGGGCTCTTTAATCAACACTATTCCTACCTTCTCACTACTAATCAGACTATATTTTAAACAACATGCTTATAATAACTAGGTTTGCGCGCACGCAGTAGATCTGACATTTAAAAAAAACTTTCTTTCAGTCTCAAGTAATCTTTATCTCAATCTCACTCCACTAACTGTCACACTGTCCAATTTACTATTGAGCAGACGCTCTTAATTCAGAGCGATTTACAACATGAATGTCCAGGGGCATACTTATACATCAAGCTGCGTATATTACAGAAAACAGGCGATAGCCTCCTATACTGTATGGTGCATGGCTTAGCAAGGCTCACTTCTCTAGGAACTAAAGAGCCACTTAATTTTAAACACTTAAACTAACTTTTAATATCAATCAGGGCATGGCCTGCCTGGGGAATTTAGATTAAATTCTGTCTACATAAAACAATTTTAAATTTCACGACAACTCCCCTTAAAAGGGAACCGTAATAGCCCTCAGGGGCTAGCTACCATGCCATGCTAAGGATAAATAAGTCTATATTAGACAGTCACTTGATCAAAATGAAGTGATAACTAGTAAACCAGTCATCGATGCTACTCTTTCATCAAGGCTACTTTAGCCCCACACTCAGGATAACTGAGTGAGGTAATAGATTAAACTATTTTGACTACCATTTCACCTGTTGACTACTCTAGCCCACATTTCGACACAGAAACTGTACATAATGCACCTAAATATCTTCTCCTGGCCCTAAAAATGTTCTTCACAAGGTTGAGCATTTTCACTCATACACATGTGTAGGTACCATTTACTTCCTTATTTTTATCCCTATTTGGAACTATTTCCATTTTCTCGTCTCGAGAATCATATGACATCATATGATTTAAAACGTATTACTTTACCTTAATATATCTCTATATCAATTCTCATATCTTCATTTTCATTCTAGGCTGTTAACTATTTAACATCCCTTTTTCACAATTTCCTCTCACACTTCTTTTCTGTCTCACACTGTCTGCCTCTCTCTCACACACTCACATACAGGCAGAACACTCCATTCTACACTCAATCAGTTTTCATGACAGACCATTCACATTCATTTTCAAATGATATATCCATACATAGCGCTTCACAATTGTTTTATGCTTCTGTTAGCAAAGGTACCCTAGTATAAGGCGAGGATCAACCCCCCTTCTCAGTAGCTACGAAGTTTAGGCAAGACAACTTGTCTCCCTTTTTAGGCCATACATGTAACACTCACAGACATACACTTAGGACTTAGGACAATACACACACACACACACACTCTGGCTAGCCAATTTTTTGTTGCTTCATAAAACAACAGGATACCCCAGGCAGGATCTAGTCCCCCTTTTTAGACAGCAGGCAACGTAATGAGTGATTTATTGAATAGACTATTCTTTTTTCCAAATGTACACTGGTACCATTTGTCAGACCTCCTTGTCTAACCATCTTGAGTCATTCAACCAACCAAACACTGTTCCTCCGTCTCTCATGGCATGCACATGAAAGGCAAAACTTTCGTTTCCCTCTTTTAAATAGGCCATCAAAAAATGCCTATCGTGATCACAACCAAATTTCATCACTAATACCTTAAAACCCCGAATAAAAGCAATACCTCATTTTCTGAACATCCAAACAGACACCCATATACTCACTTGCGCACGTCGTCGGCCCAGCCCGAAAGAATGAACTTACTCACCAAGCCGACGACCGCCAAGTCCAGCATAGCACACCATCTCGGTAGGAAACCTCCAAAATGTTATGGCAATCTGTGGGACACATGCTCAGGAAGACATAATAATGAGGCAACACAAGGATTCATAGTTTGGAAGTATTAGGATTTTACTCGAGTAAGGAGTCAGGAACTTACATGACCAATTCAATGCATCGGAAGACCCCAGTCTGACTCTCTGAGTAAACATAAGGCCACAGCCTTTATAGTCTCCACTCCCACAAGAGACATCCCCCAACATAGCCCAAAGGAATTTTGGGACAGTAACAAAGTAACCAACCAGCACCACAGGGGTGTCACAGATAAGATAACATCAGAGTGCAATAAAGGGGTATTATTATATGTTTGCAGTCTAAATTTCTATGACACTATACAGTCCCCTCTCGATCGTCGGTTTGTGCCTGTCATGTGTGGAGCGTAGCTCCTCAGAGATTGGGAGACTGGCGTGCGTGGCGTGGACCACTGGCCTTGTGTCTTGGATGGAGGATATCTTGTCCGTCTTCACGATGGTTGTTATAAAGGAGACCAAGGAGATGATGGTCTCAGCCTATAGGGTCATGCGTGTTGTCGTCGTGTGTATTCTCAAAGTGTTCGTCCCACTCGACTCTCTCCACTTCTCTCTGAGTCTCTGTAACAAAGTGTTCGTCCCACTCGACTCTCTCCACTTCTCTCTGAGTCTCTGTAACAATTGACAATATGCAGAACGGGGCCTTCTTGCCATTACTTAAAGGGACACTTCACCCTTTTTGCAAAAAAAAATATGTTAATGATGTTTAGAAGATTTAGAATACTTTCCTGGGGGTCTTTATGTGTGTAAATATGTGGTTTTAGATATTTTAGATTTTAGCAGTGAGCCCAGTGTCTCTGATGTCATGGACATACTGGGCTCACTTCCTGGACTACATGTTGTCTCAGTAAGACAGCCCTCCCCCTATCCAGAAGGAGGAGCAGTGCACCAAAGCATTATGGGAATTGTAGTCCAGGAAGGAAGTGAGCCCAGTGTCCATGACATCAGAGACACTGGGCTCACTGCTAAAATCTAAAATATCTAAAACCACATATTCCACACATAAAGACACCCAGGAAAGTGTTCTAAATCTTCTAAATGTCATTAACATATCTTTTTTTGCAAAAAGGGTGAAATGTCCCTTTAAGTTAATGGCAGGGTGGTAACTAGGTGCAATTTGCCATTGACAGCCCATATACATTGAAACAGAAAACTACCGTCCTGATTGTATTAAACGACATCACACTCACCAACATTGCAGCTGTACGAAAGGCATGAATTAACCTCTTTCTATCTGCAAAGTGTTTGTTTCATAAACATCCCCTGTAGACATGTTATATGAGTTACTTTCTGCCCTAATTGCAGATGATTAAGTGTTGCAGTTTGGAAGTGCTCGTTGGATACCGCACCTGTTTTGAATGTGCACGTAATGCACGAGGCAGCTTTGCTTTGCTTAAAGCAAACACTTCCGAAACTCTGATCTCAAGATGGCGGCGGTCTGCATAAAGTCAATAGAGAGTATGCGCATGCTTAAAGTGAATGGCACATCGAGTGGCAAATCGAGTGGCAAAGCAACAGGCAAAGTGAGTTTAATGTTGTTTAATGCAATCAGATAGGACTTTTCTGTGTGGATGTATGGGCTGTCAAGGCCAGAAAGTAGTTTTTTGCCACTCAGTAGGCGTTCCTGTATAACTTCCTGGTTTGATGATGATGTCACACGCATACCCTCTATAGGGTTGGAGGGTAGAGTCTAAGGACTTTGTCCTATTCTATTCCTCTATAGGGTTGGAGGGTAGAGTCTAAGGACTTTGTCCTATTCTATTCCTCTATAGGGTTGGAGGGTAGAGTCTAAGGACTTTGTCCTATTCTATTCCTCTATAGGGTTGGAGGGTAGAGTCTAAGGACTTTGTCCTATTCTATTCCTCTATAGGGTTGGAGGGTAGAGTCTAAGGACTTTGTCCTATTCTATCCCTCTATAGGGTTGGAGGGTAGAGTCTAAGGACTTTGTCCTATTCTATCCCTCTATAGGGTTGGAGGGTAGAGTCTAAGGACTTTGTCCTATTCTATGCCTCTATAGGGTTGGAGGGTAGAGTCTAAGGACTTTGTCCTATTCTATTCCTCTATAGGGTTGGAGGGTAGAGTCTAAGGACTTTGTCCTATTCTATTCCTCTATAGGGTTGGAGGGTAGAGTCTAAGGACTTTGTCCTATTCTATCCCTCTATAGGGTTGGAGGGTAGAGTCTAAGGACTTTGTCCTATTCTATCCCTCTATAGGGTTGGAGGGTAGAGTCTAAGGACTTTGTCCTATTCTATCCCTCTATAGGGTTGGAGGGTAGAGTCTAAGGACTTTGTCCTATTCTATTCCTCTATAGGGTTGGAGGGTAGAGTCTAAGGACTTTGTCCTATTCTATTCCTCTATAGGGTTGGAGGGTAGAGTCTAAGGACTTTGTCCTATTCTATTCCTCTATAGAGCGTCGCAGTCCCGCCTCCTACCCTGGACCAGGAAATGAAACCCAATGCATTATTCTCATAGACATTTCTTAAAGTATTTATTTAAAGACGGTTACGCCGCGGACAAAGCCAACTCGAGTCGTGACAACTCATGACAACACAAACAATATTTTGGACCAAACAAATAATTACAAAGAAGAAAAACAACAAAAAAAGTGTTGTAACCTGCCGTTTTTTTCTTCTTTCTAATTATTTGTTTGGTCCAAAATATTGTTTGTGTTGTCATGAGTTGTCACGACTCGAGTTGGCTTTGTCCGCGGCGTAACCGTCTTTAAATAAATACTAAGAAATGTCTATGAGAATAATGCATTGGGTTTCATTTCCTGGTCCAGGGTAGGAGGCGGGACTGCGACGCTCTATAGGGTTGGAGGGTAGAGTCTAAGGACTTTGTCCTATTCTATTCCTCTATAGGGTTGGAGGGTAGAGTCTAAGGACTTTGTCCTATTCTATTCCTCTATAGGGTTGGAGGGTAGAGTCTAAGGACTTTGTCCTATTCTATTCCTCTATAGGGTTGGAGGGTAGAGTCTAAGGACTTTGTCCTATTCTATTCCTCTATAGGGTTGGAGGGTAGAGTCTAAGGACTTTGAGGTAGAGTCTAAGGACTTCTATTCCATATATTATTGTCTAAGTCTAGGTGCCGCCTTGCTTATTGAGACAGAACACGTTCTAACGTTTCTCCTTCCGAAGCGCTCGGAGACTTCCCTCCCATTTGGGACGTCGCCCGAGTCTAAAAATATACTCTGCCACTTGATTAAGTCTTCTCATACACCTGGATATGTGTGCTTAAAGTGACGCCTGGCAGTTTGCAGCTCTCGTTTGTTTCCAGACGTTCCGTTGAAAGGCCGCGCCACAGCGTCGTTCCTCCGCTCGATAAAAAACTATCACTCGCGGACGCTTTAGGTCCGTTTAATTAGAGTGGTTATTAGTCGAGCAGCGCAGAGGTGTTTTCACTGACTAATATCTGGGTTGAGAAACAAAAGCTGGGCGACCTCCTGCTGCTAGCACGCAGAGCACATCATAGTGAGTAGCACAGGACACGCTATGGTCATCCCTGACCGTTATGAAGCTGCTGCTATAGACCAATTATTTGTTTACAAACTGGACGCACAGGTGACTGTTTCATGTAATCAATTCCCAACAGATCTCCAAACCTGTTGTTTTGGGGCGCGCTGGTTTCAGTCCATTTCAATCTCTCTTCTGTGTTGGCTAGTGAGGTGCTGGTTAAAACTGATATGAGGTTAGGGGACTTACGTGGCAGCGGTGGCTCTGGGGTAGAGTGGCCGGATGGTAACCGTAAGGTTGCCAGTTCGAACCCGGGCTCCCCCAGAGAGGAAGTGTCCTTGAGCAAGACTCTGAACCCCTGATTTCTCCTGATGTGCAGGTCGGTGCCTTGCATGGTTTCCGCCGACCATCGGTGTGTGAATGTGTGTGTGAATGGGTTACTGTGGAAGACACCATGATAAAGCATTTTCACTCACAGTGTGTGCAAAGAGGATAGCTGAGAAGAACGTTACTGCATGACCTGAAAGGCGGACGGACGGACGGACGGACGGACGGACGGACGGACGGACGGACGGTCGTTTCAATTGAGTAAAGAGCACACGGGGTTATGAAGGGTTATGTAGGTCATAAACCTGTAACCTGACTGGGCATAAAACATGCGGTTGTGCAGTGCTATAAAAGAGGAGACTACAGATGATGTGTACATGCATTACCAGTGGAGAAATAGTTTGCATGAATGCAAGTATACACACACACACACACATATATATATATACATGTGTGCGTGCGTGCGTGCGTGCATGGATGCGTGCGTGCGTTCTCTCTCTCTCTCTCTCTCTCTCTCTCTCTCTCCCTCTCCCCCTCTCTCTCTCTCTCTCCCTGTGTGATGTGATGTGTGTGTGTGTGTGTGTGTGTGTGTGTGTGTAGTGGGTTGGTGGTCAGTGTCGGGTTGACATAATAATAGCTGTGGTTCCGCAGCTGGCCCAGCGCTGCAGCCTGGAAGCCTGCTGTGCATCAGACCCTGCTATAGGGGGCGCTGCAGCCTGGAAGCCTGCTGTGCATCAGACCCTGCTATAGGGGGCGCTGCAGCCTGGAAGCCTGCTGTGCATCAGACCCTGCTATAGGGGGCGCTGCAGCCTGGAAGCCTGCTGTGCATCAGACCCTGCTATAGGGGGCGCTGCAGCCTGGAAGCCTGCTGTGCATCAGACCCTGCTATAGGGGGCGCTGCAGCCTGGAAGCCTGCTGTGCATCAGACCCTGCTATAGGGGGCGCTGCAGCCTGGAAGCCTGCTGTGCATCAGACCCTGCTATAGGGGGCGCTGCAGCCTGGAAGCCTGCTGTGCATCAGACCCTGCTATAGGGGGCGCTGCAGCCTGGCAGCCTGCTGTGCATCAGACCCTGCTATAGGGGGCGCTGCAGCCTGGCAGCCTGCTGTGCATCAGACCCTGCTATAGGGGGCGCTGCAGCCTGGCAGCCTGCTGTGCATCAGACCCTGCTATAGGGGGCGCTGCAGCCTGGAAGCCTGCTGTGCATCAGACCCTGCTATAGGGGGCGCTGCAGCCTGGAAGCCTGCTGTGCATCAGACCCTGCTATAGGGGGCGCTGCAGCCTGGAAGCCTGCTGTGCATCAGACCCTGCTATAGGGGACCTGGAAGCCTGCTGTGCATCAGACCCTGCTATAGGGGACCTGGAAGCCTGCTGTGCATCAGACCCTGCTATAGGGGACCTGGAAGCCTGCTGTGCATCAGACCCTGCTATAGGGGACCTGGAAGCCTGCTGTGCATCAGACCCTGCTATAGGGGACCTGGAAGCCTGCTGTGCATCAGACCCTGCTATAGGGGACCTGGAAGCCTGCTGTGCATCAGACCCTGCTATAGGGGACCTGGAAGCCTGCTGTGCATCAGACCCTGCTATAGGGGGCTGTGCAGAGAGTGTTAGAGGGGCATGGATGGGGGCTGGAATCCCGTATAAGAGGAGCACTTTTGGACGAAAATAGCAGATATACAAGCTCTCAACGCGCCGCGCTGCGACGCGTTGAGAGCTTGTATATCAGCTATTTCCGGTGGCGCAACCAGGCACTCTTTAGCTAGTGGAGATGCAGGTGTGTCACGACATGGAATTCTAAACAAATTTGTTCAACGCAAAATGCTGTGTTCAAGTTCAGGAGACTTTTCTCCTGAATGCTGCCTTCCGATATGGCATGGAAAGGAGAGGAGGGCAGCTTTCGCCTTTATTTTATATATTTTTTTTTATAGAGGGACAGACAGTAAAGGTCGTCGGGATCGGGAGTCGAGCCCGTGGCACACTGCCAGACTCGGGCTACCGGCCAAGGTGCCTGGACCGCTGAACCACGGCCCAGGCCAGGCTAAAGCCCCCTTTGATGTCTATGTGTGCATGTCCCTGCCTGCTAGGAACAGGCCAGTGTAAAGCCTTATAGCTCCTCCAGTCTCTCTCTGTTTACTATAAACCACATCCGGCTTTGTCTGAAGAACAAGTGTTGGTCAAACAAACCTTTTGTCTGTGGCCGGTGGCTCGGCACGCCACACAGAGTCTGGACCGACCAGGGGACAATGACACGGGTGTGTGTGTGTGTGTGTGTGTGTGCGTGTGTGTGTGTGTGTGTGTGTGTGTGTGTGTGTGTGTGTGTGTGTGTGTGTGTGTGTGTGTGTGTGTGTGTGTGTGTGTGTGTGTGTGTGTGTGTGTGTGTGTGTGTGTGTGTGTGTGTGTGTGTGTGTGTGTGTGAGCCCAAGTGCCTGTGTTTGCGCGTAGCAGACAGACAGACAGACAGACAGACAGACAGACAGATAAATAATGTGGAACCACACATGACCCGTCGAACGATTTAACAATACTTACATCATAGATTTGACCACTCATAAGAAGCCCTATATCTACTTTGTTGTGTGACGAATAGCGAAAATAGCCGTAATACCAGCATGATTTACCGTGTAGCAGCTTGCATTATATACTTTTTTTTTCCCAGGTTTTTTTCCGTTTTTGGACAATGTTGTTCAATTTCTGCCTGTAAATGACAACATGCCCAACATAGTTGTTTTAAAATGAATACTCTATACTCTACTCTCTAATGAAAATGTGACGTTTGTATGGAACTACTCTTCATGTGACGTTTGTATGGAACTACTCTTCATGTGACGTTTGTATGGAACTACTCTTCATGTGACGTTTGTATGGAACTACTCTTCATGTGACGTTTGTATGGAACTACTCTTCATGTGACGTTTGTATGGAACTACTCTTCATGTGACCACCGCGCCACGACTGTAGGTTCGCCACCCGTTCAAAACACATCAAAATAACGGTACAGTGTGTCGCAGACCGTCGCACGCACCAAGACTTCAGTTCAAAACATGTATTTGATGAAGGCTGGATAGCCGAAACGTTTGTCCCTGTTCAAAAATGGAATAAATAAAGAATGTATTATTAATAAACATGTCATTCAACAATGTTGTCAGTGACGGTCGGTGACACATGCAGGCTAACACATGGAAACCCTAGACAATG
>NW_027638435.1:0-29914 GCF_951216825.1 Electrona antarctica | reverse complement strand
CAGCCCAATATCAGCATCAGCCCAATATCAGCATCAGCCCAATATCAGCATCAGCCCAATATCAGCATCAGCCCAATATCAGCATCAGCCCAATATCAGCATCAGCCCAATATCAGCATCAGCCCAATATCAGCATCAGCCCAATATCAGCATCAGCCCAATATCAGCATCAGCCCTAGACACTCTGCAGGCCTATAAGCTTGGCTGGGGGCAGAGAAGCAGCCCACTATGATATAATATCAGCTGATGCTGATATTGGGCTGATGCTGATATTGGGCTGATGCTGATATTGGGCTGATGCTGATATTGGGCTGATGCTGATATTGGGCTGATGCTGATATTGGGCTGATGCTGATATTGGGCTGATGCTGATATTGGGCTGATGCTGATATTGGGCTGATGCTGATATTGGGCTGATGCTGATATTGGGCTGATGCTGATATTGGGCTGATGCTGATATTGGGCTGATGCTGATATTGGGCTGATGCTGATATTGGGCTGATGCTGATATTGGGCTGATGCTGATATTGGGCTGATGCTGATATTGGGCTGATGCTGATATTGGGCTGATGCTGATATTGGGCTGATGCTGATATTGGGCTGATGCTGATATTGGGCTGATGCTGATATTGGGCTGATGCTGATATTGGGCTGATGCTGATATTGGGCTGATGCTGATATTGGGCTGATGCTGATATTGGGCTGATGCTGATATTGGGCTGATGCTGATATTGGGCTGATGCTGATATTGGGCTGATGCTGATATTGGGCTGATGCTGATATTGGGCTGATGCTGATATTGGGCTGATGCTGATATTGGGCTGATGCTGATATTGGGCTGATGCTGATATTGGGCTGATGCTGATATTGGGCTGATGCTGATATTGGGCTGATGCTGATATTGGGCTGATGCTGATATTGGGCTGATGCTGATATTGGGCTGATGCTGATATTGGGCTGATGCTGATATTGGGCTGATGCTGATATTGGGCTGATGCTGATATTGGGCTGATGCTGATATTGGGCTGATGCTGATATTGGGCTGATGCTGATATTGGGCTGATGCTGATATTGGGCTGATGCTGATATTGGGCTGATGCTGATATTGGGCTGATGCTGATATTGGGCTGATGCTGATATTGGGCTGATGCTGATATTGGGCTGATGCTGATATTGGGCTGATGCTGATATTGGGCTGATGCTGATATTGGGCTGATGCTGATATTGGGCTGATGCTGATATTGGGCTGATGCTGATATTGGGCTGATGCTGATATTGGGCTGATGCTGATATTGGGCTGATGCTGATATTGGGCTGATGCTGATATTGGGCTGATGCTGATATTGGGCTGATGCTGATATTGGGCTGATGCTGATATTGGGCTGATGCTGATATTGGGCTGATGCTGATATTGGGCTGATGCTGATATTGGGCTGATGCTGATATTGGGCTGATGCTGATATTGGGCTGATGCTGATATTGGGCTGATGCTGATATTGGGCTGATGCTGATATTGGGCTGATGCTGATATTGGGCTGATGCTGATATTGGGCTGATGCTGATATTGGGCTGATGCTGATATTGGGCTGATGCTGATATTGGGCTGATATAGGCCTGCAGAGTGTCTAGTTTTGAAGATACAGACTCTGCTAAGCAAAAGTGAACAGGGCCAAACTGGGCTTATTTCGCTGTGAAAGTGACATTTAGGCACGGACTTGGAAAACCTTGTCTGAACCCCTCCATCCTTCCTGTAGCTGCTCAGACTCTGCTTCTCTGCCCCCAGCCAAGCTTATAGGCCTGCAGAGTGTCTAGTTTTGAAGATACAGACTCTGCTAAGCAAAAGTGAACAGGGCCAAACTGGGCTTATTTCGCTGTGAAAGTGACATTTAGGCACGGAGTTGGAAAACCTTGTCTGAACCCCTCCATCCTTCCTGTAGCTGCTCAGACTCTGCTTCTCTGCCCCCAGCCAAGCTTATAGGCCTGCAGAGTGTCTAGTTTTGAAGATACAGACTCTGCTAAGCAAAAGTGAACAGGGCCAAACTGGGCTTATTTCGCTGTGAAAGTGACATTTAGGCACGGAGTTGGAAAACCTTGTCTGAACCCCTCCATCCTTCCTGTAGCTGCTCAGACTCTGCTTCTCTGCCCCCAGCCAAGCTTATAGGCCTGCAGAGTGTCTAGTTTTGAAGATACAGACTCTGCTAAGCAAAAGTGAACAGGGCCAAACTGGGCTTATTTCGCTGTGAAAGTGACATTTAGGCACGGAGTTGGAAAACCTTGTCTGAACCCCTCCATCCTTCCTGTAGCTGCTCAGACTCTGCTTCTCTGCCCCCAGCCAAGCTTATAGGCCTGCAGAGTGTCTAGTTTTGAAGATACAGACTCTGCTAAGCAAAAGTGAACAGGGCCAAACTGGGCTTATTTCGCTGTGAAAGTGACATTTAGGCACGGAGTTGGAAAACCTTGTCTGAACCCCTCCATCCTTCCTGTAGCTGCTCAGACTCTGCTTCTCTGCCCCCAGCCAAGCTTATAGGCCTGCAGAGTGTCTAGTTTTGAAGATACAGACTCTGCTAAGCAAAAGTGAACAGGGCCAAACTGGGCTTATTTCGCTGTGAAAGTGACATTTAGGCACGGAGTTGGAAAACCTTGTCTGAACCCCTCCATCCTTCCTGTAGCTGCTCAGACTCTGCTTCTCTGCCCCCAGCCAAGCTTATAGGCCTGCAGAGTGTCTAGTTTTGAAGATACAGACTCTGCTAAGCAAAAGTGAACAGGGCCAAACTGGGCTTATTTCGCTGTGAAAGTGACATTTAGGCACGGAGTTGGAAAACCTTGTCTGAACCCCTCCATCCTTCCTGTAGCTGCTCAGACTCTGCTTCTCTGCCCCCAGCCAAGCTTATAGGCCTGCAGAGTGTCTAGTTTTGAAGATACAGACTCTGCTAAGCAAAAGTGAACAGGGCCAAACTGGGCTTATTTCGCTGTGAAAGTGACATTTAGGCACGGAGTTGGAAAACCTTGTCTGAACCCCTCCATCCTTCCTGTAGCTGCTCAGACTCTGCTTCTCTGCCCCCAGCCAAGCTTATAGGCCTGCAGAGTGTCTAGTTTTGAAGATACAGACTCTGCTAAGCAAAAGTGAACAGGGCCAAACTGGGCTTATTTCGCTGTGAAAGTGACATTTAGGCACGGAGTTGGAAAACCTTGTCTGAACCCCTCCATCCTTCCTGTAGCTGCTCAGACTCTGCTTCTCTGCCCCCAGCCAAGCTTATAGGCCTGCAGAGTGTCTAGTTTTGAAGATACAGACTCTGCTAAGCAAAAGTGAACAGGGCCAAACTGGGCTTATTTCGCTGTGAAAGTGACATTTAGGCACGGAGTTGGAAAACCTTGTCTGAACCCCTCCATCCTTCCTGTAGCTGCTCAGACTCTGCTTCTCTGCCCCCAGCCAAGCTTATAGGCCTGCAGAGTGTCTAGTTTTGAAGATACAGACTCTGCTAAGCAAAAGTGAACAGGGCCAAACTGGGCTTATTTCGCTGTGAAAGTGACATTTAGGCACGGAGTTGGAAAACCTTGTCTGAACCCCTCCATCCTTCCTGTAGCTGCTCAGACTCTGCTTCTCTGCCCCCAGCCAAGCTTATAGGCCTGCAGAGTGTCTAGTTTTGAAGATACAGACTCTGCTAAGCAAAAGTGAACAGGGCCAAACTGGGCTTATTTCGCTGTGAAAGTGACATTTAGGCACGGAGTTGGAAAACCTTGTCTGAACCCCTCCATCCTTCCTGTAGCTGCTCAGACTCTGCTTCTCTGCCCCCAGCCAAGCTTATAGGCCTGCAGAGTGTCTAGTTTTGAAGATACAGACTCTGCTAAGCAAAAGTGAACAGGGCCAAACTGGGCTTATTTCGCTGTGAAAGTGACATTTAGGCACGGAGTTGGAAAACCTTGTCTGAACCCCTCCATCCTTCCTGTAGCTGCTCAGACTCTGCTTCTCTGCCCCCAGCCAAGCTTATAGGCCTGCAGAGTGTCTAGTTTTGAAGATACAGACTCTGCTAAGCAAAAGTGAACAGGGCCAAACTGGGCTTATTTCGCTGTGAAAGTGACATTTAGGCACGGAGTTGGAAAACCTTGTCTGAACCCCTCCATCCTTCCTGTAGCTGCTCAGACTCTGCTTCTCTGCCCCCAGCCAAGCTTATAGGCCTGCAGAGTGTCTAGTTTTGAAGATACAGACTCTGCTAAGCAAAAGTGAACAGGGCCAAACTGGGCTTATTTCGCTGTGAAAGTGACATTTAGGCACGGAGTTGGAAAACCTTGTCTGAACCCCTCCATCCTTCCTGTAGCTGCTCAGACTCTGCTTCTCTGCCCCCAGCCAAGCTTATAGGCCTGCAGAGTGTCTAGTTTTGAAGATACAGACTCTGCTAAGCAAAAGTGAACAGGGCCAAACTGGGCTTATTTCGCTGTAAAAGTGACATCGAAATTTCACAGCGAAATAAGCCCAGTTTGGCCCTGTTCACTTTTGCTTAGCAGAGTCTGTATCTTCAAAACTAGACACTCTGCAGGCCTATAAGCTTGGCTGGGGGCAGAGAAGCAGAGTCTGAGCAGCTACAGGAAGGATGGAGGGGTTCAGACAAGGTTTTCCAACTCCGTGCCTAAATGTCACTTTCACAGCGAAATAAGCCCAGTTTGGCCCTGTTCACTTTTGCTTAGCAGAGTCTGTATCTTCAAAACTAGACACTCTGCAGGCCTATAAGCTTGGCTGGGGGCAGAGAAGCAGAGTCTGAGCAGCTACAGGAAGGATGGAGGGGTTCAGACAAGGTTTTCCAACTCCGTGCCTAAATGTCACTTTCACAGCGAAATAAGCCCAGTTTGGCCCTGTTCACTTTTGCTTAGCAGAGTCTGTATCTTCAAAACTAGACACTCTGCAGGCCTATAAGCTTGGCTGGGGGCAGAGAAGCAGAGTCTGAGCAGCTACAGGAAGGATGGAGGGGTTCAGACAAGGTTTTCCAACTCCGTGCCTAAATGTCACTTTCACAGCGAAATAAGCCCAGTTTGGCCCTGTTCACTTTTGCTTAGCAGAGTCTGTATCTTCAAAACTAGACACTCTGCAGGCCTATAAGCTTGGCTGGGGGCAGAGAAGCAGAGTCTGAGCAGCTACAGGAAGGATGGAGGGGTTCAGACAAGGTTTTCCAACTCCGTGCCTAAATGTCACTTTCACAGCGAAATAAGCCCAGTTTGGCCCTGTTCACTTTTGCTTAGCAGAGTCTGTATCTTCAAAACTAGACACTCTGCAGGCCTATAAGCTTGGCTGGGGGCAGAGAAGCAGAGTCTGAGCAGCTACAGGAAGGATGGAGGGGTTCAGACAAGGTTTTCCAACTCCGTGCCTAAATGTCACTTTCACAGCGAAATAAGCCCAGTTTGGCCCTGTTCACTTTTGCTTAGCAGAGTCTGTATCTTCAAAACTAGACACTCTGCAGGCCTATAAGCTTGGCTGGGGGCAGAGAAGCAGAGTCTGAGCAGCTACAGGAAGGATGGAGGGGTTCAGACAAGGTTTTCCAACTCCGTGCCTAAATGTCACTTTCACAGCGAAATAAGCCCAGTTTGGCCCTGTTCACTTTTGCTTAGCAGAGTCTGTATCTTCAAAACTAGACACTCTGCAGGCCTATAAGCTTGGCTGGGGGCAGAGAAGCAGAGTCTGAGCAGCTACAGGAAGGATGGAGGGGTTCAGACAAGGTTTTCCAACTCCGTGCCTAAATGTCACTTTCACAGCGAAATAAGCCCAGTTTGGCCCTGTTCACTTTTGCTTAGCAGAGTCTGTATCTTCAAAACTAGACACTCTGCAGGCCTATAAGCTTGGCTGGGGGCAGAGAAGCAGAGTCTGAGCAGCTACAGGAAGGATGGAGGGGTTCAGACAAGGTTTTCCAACTCCGTGCCTAAATGTCACTTTCACAGCGAAATAAGCCCAGTTTGGCCCTGTTCACTTTTGCTTAGCAGAGTCTGTATCTTCAAAACTAGACACTCTGCAGGCCTATAAGCTTGGCTGGGGGCAGAGAAGCAGAGTCTGAGCAGCTACAGGAAGGATGGAGGGGTTCAGACAAGGTTTTCCAACTCCGTGCCTAAATGTCACTTTCACAGCGAAATAAGCCCAGTTTGGCCCTGTTCACTTTTGCTTAGCAGAGTCTGTATCTTCAAAACTAGACACTCTGCAGGCCTATAAGCTTGGCTGGGGGCAGAGAAGCAGAGTCTGAGCAGCTACAGGAAGGATGGAGGGGTTCAGACAAGGTTTTCCAACTCCGTGCCTAAATGTCACTTTCACAGCGAAATAAGCCCAGTTTGGCCCTGTTCACTTTTGCTTAGCAGAGTCTGTATCTTCAAAACTAGACACTCTGCAGGCCTATAAGCTTGGCTGGGGGCAGAGAAGCAGAGTCTGAGCAGCTACAGGAAGGATGGAGGGGTTCAGACAAGGTTTTCCAACTCCGTGCCTAAATGTCACTTTCACAGCGAAATAAGCCCAGTTTGGCCCTGTTCACTTTTGCTTAGCAGAGTCTGTATCTTCAAAACTAGACACTCTGCAGGCCTATAAGCTTGGCTGGGGGCAGAGAAGCAGAGTCTGAGCAGCTACAGGAAGGATGGAGGGGTTCAGACAAGGTTTTCCAACTCCGTGCCTAAATGTCACTTTCACAGCGAAATAAGCCCAGTTTGGCCCTGTTCACTTTTGCTTAGCAGAGTCTGTATCTTCAAAACTAGACACTCTGCAGGCCTATAAGCTTGGCTGGGGGCAGAGAAGCAGAGTCTGAGCAGCTACAGGAAGGATGGAGGGGTTCAGACAAGGTTTTCCAACTCCGTGCCTAAATGTCACTTTCACAGCGAAATAAGCCCAGTTTGGCCCTGTTCACTTTTGCTTAGCAGAGTCTGTATCTTCAAAACTAGACACTCTGCAGGCCTATAAGCTTGGCTGGGGGCAGAGAAGCAGAGTCTGAGCAGCTACAGGAAGGATGGAGGGGTTCAGACAAGGTTTTCCAACTCCGTGCCTAAATGTCACTTTCACAGCGAAATAAGCCCAGTTTGGCCCTGTTCACTTTTGCTTAGCAGAGTCTGTATCTTCAAAACTAGACACTCTGCAGGCCTATAAGCTTGGCTGGGGGCAGAGAAGCAGAGTCTGAGCAGCTACAGGAAGGATGGAGGGGTTCAGACAAGGTTTTCCAACTCCGTGCCTAAATGTCACTTTCACAGCGAAATAAGCCCAGTTTGGCCCTGTTCACTTTTGCTTAGCAGAGTCTGTATCTTCAAAACTAGACACTCTGCAGGCCTATAAGCTTGGCTGGGGGCAGAGAAGCAGAGTCTGAGCAGCTACAGGAAGGATGGAGGGGTTCAGACAAGGTTTTCCAACTCCGTGCCTAAATGTCACTTTCACAGCGAAATAAGCCCAGTTTGGCCCTGTTCACTTTTGCTTAGCAGAGTCTGTATCTTCAAAACTAGACACTCTGCAGGCCTATAAGCTTGGCTGGGGGCAGAGAAGCAGAGTCTGAGCAGCTACAGGAAGGATGGAGGGGTTCAGACAAGGTTTTCCAACTCCGTGCCTAAATGTCACTTTCACAGCGAAATAAGCCCAGTTTGGCCCTGTTCACTTTTGCTTAGCAGAGTCTGTATCTTCAAAACTAGACACTCTGCAGGCCTATAAGCTTGGCTGGGGGCAGAGAAGCAGAGTCTGAGCAGCTACAGGAAGGATGGAGGGGTTCAGACAAGGTTTTCCAACTCCGTGCCTAAATGTCACTTTCACAGCGAAATAAGCCCAGTTTGGCCCTGTTCACTTTTGCTTAGCAGAGTCTGTATCTTCAAAACTAGACACTCTGCAGGCCTATAAGCTTGGCTGGGGGCAGAGAAGCAGAGTCTGAGCAGCTACAGGAAGGATGGAGGGGTTCAGACAAGGTTTTCCAACTCCGTGCCTAAATGTCACTTTCACAGCGAAATAAGCCCAGTTTGGCCCTGTTCACTTTTGCTTAGCAGAGTCTGTATCTTCAAAACTAGACACTCTGCAGGCCTATAAGCTTGGCTGGGGGCAGAGAAGCAGAGTCTGAGCAGCTACAGGAAGGATGGAGGGGTTCAGACAAGGTTTTCCAACTCCGTGCCTAAATGTCACTTTCACAGCGAAATAAGCCCAGTTTGGCCCTGTTCACTTTTGCTTAGCAGAGTCTGTATCTTCAAAACTAGACACTCTGCAGGCCTATAAGCTTGGCTGGGGGCAGAGAAGCAGAGTCTGAGCAGCTACAGGAAGGATGGAGGGGTTCAGACAAGGTTTTCCAACTCCGTGCCTAAATGTCACTTTCACAGCGAAATAAGCCCAGTTTGGCCCTGTTCACTTTTGCTTAGCAGAGTCTGTATCTTCAAAACTAGACACTCTGCAGGCCTATAAGCTTGGCTGGGGGCAGAGAAGCAGAGTCTGAGCAGCTACAGGAAGGATGGAGGGGTTCAGACAAGGTTTTCCAACTCCGTGCCTAAATGTCACTTTCACAGCGAAATAAGCCCAGTTTGGCCCTGTTCACTTTTGCTTAGCAGAGTCTGTATCTTCAAAACTAGACACTCTGCAGGCCTATAAGCTTGGCTGGGGGCAGAGAAGCAGAGTCTGAGCAGCTACAGGAAGGATGGAGGGGTTCAGACAAGGTTTTCCAACTCCGTGCCTAAATGTCACTTTCACAGCGAAATAAGCCCAGTTTGGCCCTGTTCACTTTTGCTTAGCAGAGTCTGTATCTTCAAAACTAGACACTCTGCAGGCCTATAAGCTTGGCTGGGGGCAGAGAAGCAGAGTCTGAGCAGCTACAGGAAGGATGGAGGGGTTCAGACAAGGTTTTCCAACTCCGTGCCTAAATGTCACTTTCACAGCGAAATAAGCCCAGTTTGGCCCTGTTCACTTTTGCTTAGCAGAGTCTGTATCTTCAAAACTAGACACTCTGCAGGCCTATAAGCTTGGCTGGGGGCAGAGAAGCAGAGTCTGAGCAGCTACAGGAAGGATGGAGGGGTTCAGACAAGGTTTTCCAACTCCGTGCCTAAATGTCACTTTCACAGCGAAATAAGCCCAGTTTGGCCCTGTTCACTTTTGCTTAGCAGAGTCTGTATCTTCAAAACTAGACACTCTGCAGGCCTATAAGCTTGGCTGGGGGCAGAGAAGCAGAGTCTGAGCAGCTACAGGAAGGATGGAGGGGTTCAGACAAGGTTTTCCAACTCCGTGCCTAAATGTCACTTTCACAGCGAAATAAGCCCAGTTTGGCCCTGTTCACTTTTGCTTAGCATAGTCTGTATCTTCAAAACTAGACACTCTGCAGGCCTATAAGCTTGGCTGGGGGCAGAGAAGCAGAGTCTGAGCAGCTACAGGAAGGATGGAGGGGTTCAGACAAGGTTTCCAATATCAGCATCAGCCCAATATCAGCATCAGCCCAATATCAGCATCAGCCCAATATCAGCATCAGCCCAATATCAGCATCAGCCCAATATCAGCATCAGCCCAATATCAGCATCAGCCCAATATCAGCATCAGCCCAATATCAGCATCAGCCCAATATCAGCATCAGCCCAATATCAGCATCAGCCCAATATCAGCATCAGCCCAATATCAGCATCAGCCCAATATCAGCATCAGCCCAATATCAGCATCAGCCCAATATCAGCATCAGCCCAATATCAGCATCAGCCCAATATCAGCATCAGCCCAATATCAGCATCAGCCCAATATCAGCATCAGCCCAATATCAGCATCAGCCCAATATCAGCATCAGCCCAATATCAGCATCAGCCCAATATCAGCATCAGCCCAATATCAGCATCAGCCCAATATCAGCATCAGCCCAATATCAGCATCAGCCCAATATCAGCATCAGCCCAATATCAGCATCAGCCCAATATCAGCATCAGCCCAATATCAGCATCAGCCCAATATCAGCATCAGCCCAATATCAGCATCAGCCCAATATCAGCATCAGCCCAATATCAGCATCAGCCCAATATCAGCATCAGCCCAATATCAGCATCAGCCCAATATCAGCATCAGCCCAATATCAGCATCAGCCCAATATCAGCATCAGCCCAATATCAGCATCAGCCCAATATCAGCATCAGCCCAATATCAGCATCAGCCCAATATCAGCATCAGCCCAATATCAGCATCAGCCCAATATCAGCATCAGCCCAATATCAGCATCAGCCCAATATCAGCATCAGCCCAATATCAGCATCAGCCCAATATCAGCATCAGCCCAATATCAGCATCAGCCCAATATCAGCATCAGCCCAATATCAGCATCAGCCCAATATCAGCATCAGCCCAATATCAGCATCAGCCCAATATCAGCATCAGCCCAATATCAGCATCAGCCCAATATCAGCATCAGCCCAATATCAGCATCAGCCCAATATCAGCATCAGCCCAATATCAGCATCAGCCCAATATCAGCATCAGCCCAATATCAGCATCAGCCCAATATCAGCATCAGCCCAATATCAGCATCAGCCCAATATCAGCATCAGCCCAATATCAGCATCAGCCCAATATCAGCATCAGCCCAATATCAGCATCAGCCCAATATCAGCATCAGCCCAATATCAGCATCAGCCCAATATCAGCATCAGCCCAATATCAGCATCAGCCCAATATCAGCATCAGCCCAATATCAGCATCAGCCCAATATCAGCATCAGCCCAATATCAGCATCAGCCCAATATCAGCATCAGCCCAATATCAGCATCAGCCCAATATCAGCATCAGCCCAATATCAGCATCAGCCCAATATCAGCATCAGCCCAATATCAGCATCAGCCCAATATCAGCATCAGCCCAATATCAGCATCAGCCCAATATCAGCATCAGCTGATATTATATCATATTGGGCTGCTTCTCTGCCCCCAGCCAAGCTTATAGGCCTGCAGAGTGTCTAGGGCTGATGCTGATATTGGGCTGATGCTGATATTGGGCTGATGCTGATATTGGGCTGATGCTGATATTGGGCTGATGCTGATATTGGGCTGATGCTGATATTGGGCTGATGCTGATATTGGGCTGATGCTGATATTGGGCTGATGCTGATATTGGGCTGATGCTGATATTGGGCTGATGCTGATATTGGGCTGATGCTGATATTGGGCTGATGCTGATATTGGGCTGATGCTGATATTGGGCTGATGCTGATATTGGGCTGATGCTGATATTGGGCTGATGCTGATATTGGGCTGATGCTGATATTGGGCTGATGCTGATATTGGGCTGATGCTGATATTGGGCTGATGCTGATATTGGGCTGATGCTGATATTGGGCTGATGCTGATATTGGGCTGATGCTGATATTGGGCTGATGCTGATATTGGGCTGATGCTGATATTGGGCTGATGCTGATATTGGGCTGATGCTGATATTGGGCTGATGCTGATATTGGGCTGATGCTGATATTGGGCTGATGCTGATATTGGGCTGATGCTGATATTGGGCTGATGCTGATATTGGGCTGATGCTGATATTGGGCTGATGATGCTGATATTGGGCTGATGCTGATATTGGGCTGATGCTGATATTGGGCTGATGCTGATATTGGGCTGATGCTGATATTGGGCTGATGCTGATATTGGGCTGATGCTGATATTGGGCTGATGCTGATATTGGGCTGATGCTGATATTGGGCTGATGCTGATATTGGGCTGATGCTGATATTGGGCTGATGCTGATATTGGGCTGATGCTGATATTGGGCTGATGCTGATATTGGGCTGATGCTGATATTGGGCTGATGCTGATATTGGGCTGATGCTGATATTGGGCTGATGCTGATATTGGGCTGATGCTGATATTGGGCTGATGCTGATATTGGGCTGATGCTGATATTGGGCTGATGCTGATATTGGGCTGATGCTGATATTGGGCTGATGCTGATATTGGGCTGATGCTGATATTGGGCTGATGCTGATATTGGGCTGATGCTGATATTGGGCTGATGCTGATATTGGGCTGATGCTGATATTGGGCTGATGCTGATATTGGGCTGATGCTGATATTGGGCTGATGCTGATATTGGGCTGATGCTGATATTGGGCTGATGCTGATATTGGAAACCTTGTCTGAACCCCTCCATCCTTCCTGTAGCTGCTCAGACTCTGCTTCTCTGCCCCCAGCCAAGCTTATAGGCCTGCAGAGTGTCTAGTTTTGAAGATACAGACTCTGCTAAGCAAAAGTGAACAGGGCCAAACTGGGCTTATTTCGCTGTGAAAGTGACATTTAGGCACGGAGTTGGAAAACCTTGTCTGAACCCCTCCATCCTTCCTGTAGCTGCTCAGACTCTGCTTCTCTGCCCCCAGCCAAGCTTATAGGCCTGCAGAGTGTCTAGTTTTGAAGATACAGACTCTGCTAAGCAAAAGTGAACAGGGCCAAACTGGGCTTATTTCGCTGTGAAAGTGACATTTAGGCACGGAGTTGGAAAACCTTGTCTGAACCCCTCCATCCTTCCTGTAGCTGCTCAGACTCTGCTTCTCTGCCCCCAGCCAAGCTTATAGGACTGCAGAGTGTCTAGTTTTGAAGATACAGACTCTGCTAAGCAAAAGTGAACAGGGCCAAACTGGGCTTATTTCGCTGTGAAAGTGACATTTAGGCACGGAGTTGGAAAACCTTGTCTGAACCCCTCCATCCTTCCTGTAGCTGCTCAGACTCTGCTTCTCTGCCCCCAGCCAAGCTTATAGGCCTGCAGAGTGTCTAGTTTTGAAGATACAGACTCTGCTAAGCAAAAGTGAACAGGGCCAAACTGGGCTTATTTCGCTGTGAAAGTGACATTTAGGCACGAAGTTGGAAAACCTTGTCTGAACCCCTCCATCCTTCCTGTAGCTGCTCAGACTCTGCTTCTCTGCCCCCAGCCAAGCTTATAGGCCTGCAGAGTGTCTAGTTTTGAAGATACAGACTCTGCTAAGCAAAAGTGAACAGGGCCAAACTGGGCTTATTTCGCTGTGAAAGTGACATTTAGGCACGGAGTTGGAAAACCTTGTCTGAACCCCTCCATCCTTCCTGTAGCTGCTCAGACTCTGCTTCTCTGCCCCCAGCCAAGCTTATAGGCCTGCAGAGTGTCTAGTTTTGAAGATACAGACTCTGCTAAGCAAAAGTGAACAGGGCCAAACTGGGCTTATTTCGCTGTGAAAGTGACATTTAGGCACGGAGTTGGAAAACCTTGTCTGAACCCCTCCATCCTTCCTGTAGCTGCTCAGACTCTGCTTCTCTGCCCCCAGCCAAGCTTATAGGCCTGCAGAGTGTCTAGTTTTGAAGATACAGACTCTGCTAAGCAAAAGTGAACAGGGCCAAACTGGGCTTATTTCGCTGTGAAAGTGACATTTAGGCACGGAGTTGGAAAACCTTGTCTGAACCCCTCCATCCTTCCTGTAGCTGCTCAGACTCTGCTTCTCTGCCCCCAGCCAAGCTTATAGGCCTGCAGAGTGTCTAGTTTTGAAGATACAGACTCTGCTAAGCAAAAGTGAACAGGGCCAAACTGGGCTTATTTCGCTGTGAAAGTGACATTTAGGCACGGAGTTGGAAAACCTTGTCTGAACCCCTCCATCCTTCCTGTAGCTGCTCAGACTCTGCTTCTCTGCCCCCAGCCAAGCTTATAGGCCTGCAGAGTGTCTAGTTTTGAAGATACAGACTCTGCTAAGCAAAAGTGAACAGGGCCAAACTGGGCTTATTTCGCTGTGAAAGTGACATTTAGGCACGGAGTTGGAAAACCTTGTCTGAACCCCTCCATCCTTCCTGTAGCTGCTCAGACTCTGCTTCTCTGCCCCCAGCCAAGCTTATAGGCCTGCAGAGTGTCTAGTTTTGAAGATACAGACTCTGCTAAGCAAAAGTGAACAGGGCCAAACTGGGCTTATTTCGCTGTGAAAGTGACATTTAGGCACGGAGTTGGAAAACCTTGTCTGAACCCCTCCATCCTTCCTGTAGCTGCTCAGACTCTGCTTCTCTGCCCCCAGCCAAGCTTATAGGCCTGCAGAGTGTCTAGTTTTGAAGATACAGACTCTGCTAAGCAAAAGTGAACAGGGCCAAACTGGGCTTATTTCGCTGTGAAAGTGACATTTAGGCACGGAGTTGGAAAACCTTGTCTGAACCCCTCCATCCTTCCTGTAGCTGCTCAGACTCTGCTTCTCTGCCCCCAGCCAAGCTTATAGGCCTGCAGAGTGTCTAGTTTTGAAGATACAGACTCTGCTAAGCAAAAGTGAACAGGGCCAAACTGGGCTTATTTCGCTGTGAAAGTGACATTTAGGCACGGAGTTGGAAAACCTTGTCTGAACCCCTCCATCCTTCCTGTAGCTGCTCAGACTCTGCTTCTCTGCCCCCAGCCAAGCTTATAGGCCTGCAGAGTGTCTAGTTTTGAAGATACAGACTCTGCTAAGCAAAAGTGAACAGGGCCAAACTGGGCTTATTTCGCTGTGAAAGTGACATTTAGGCACGGAGTTGGAAAACCTTGTCTGAACCCCTCCATCCTTCCTGTAGCTGCTCAGACTCTGCTTCTCTGCCCCCAGCCAAGCTTATAGGCCTGCAGAGTGTCTAGTTTTGAAGATACAGACTCTGCTAAGCAAAAGTGAACAGGGCCAAACTGGGCTTATTTCGCTGTGAAAGTGACATTTAGGCACGGAGTTGGAAAACCTTGTCTGAACCCCTCCATCCTTCCTGTAGCTGCTCAGACTCTGCTTCTCTGCCCCCAGCCAAGCTTATAGGCCTGCAGAGTGTCTAGTTTTGAAGATACAGACTCTGCTAAGCAAAAGTGAACAGGGCCAAACTGGGCTTATTTCGCTGTGAAAGTGACATTTAGGCACGGAGTTGGAAAACCTTGTCTGAACCCCTCCATCCTTCCTGTAGCTGCTCAGACTCTGCTTCTCTGCCCCCAGCCAAGCTTATAGGCCTGCAGAGTGTCTAGTTTTGAAGATACAGACTCTGCTAAGCAAAAGTGAACAGGGCCAAACTGGGCTTATTTCGCTGTGAAAGTGACATTTAGGCACGGAGTTGGAAAACCTTGTCTGAACCCCTCCATCCTTCCTGTAGCTGCTCAGACTCTGCTTCTCTGCCCCAGCCAAGCTTATAGGCCTGCAGAGTGTCTAGTTTTGAAGATACAGACTCTGCTAAGCAAAAGTGAACAGGGCCAAACTGGGCTTATTTCGCTGTGAAAGTGACATTTAGGCACGGAGTTGGAAAACCTTGTCTGAACCCCTCCATCCTTCCTGTAGCTGCTCAGACTCTGCTTCTCTGCCCCCAGCCAAGCTTATAGGCCTGCAGAGTGTCTAGTTTTGAAGATACAGACTCTGCTAAGCAAAAGTGAACAGGGCCAAACTGGGCTTATTTCGCTGTGAAAGTGACATTTAGGCACGGAGTTGGAAAACCTTGTCTGAACCCCTCCATCCTTCCTGTAGCTGCTCAGACTCTGCTTCTCTGCCCCCAGCCAAGCTTATAGGCCTGCAGAGTGTCTAGTTTTGAAGATACAGACTCTGCTAAAGCAAAAGTGAACAGGGCCAAACTGGGCTTATTTCGCTGTGAAAGTGACATTTAGGCACGGAGTTGGAAAACCTTGTCTGAACCCCTCCATCCTTCCTGTAGCTGCTCAGACTCTGCTTCTCTGCCCCCAGCCAAGCTTATAGGCCTGCAGAGTGTCTAGTTTTGAAGATACAGACTCTGCTAAGCAAAAGTGAACAGGGCCAAACTGGGCTTATTTCGCTGTGAAAGTGACATTTAGGCACGGAGTTGGAAAACCTTGTCTGAACCCCTCCATCCTTCCTGTAGCTGCTCAGACTCTGCTTCTCTGCCCCCAGCCAAGCTTATAGGCCTGCAGAGTGTCTAGTTTTGAAGATACAGACTCTGCTAAGCAAAAGTGAACAGGGCCAAACTGGGCTTATTTCGCTGTGAAAGTGACATTTAGGCACGGAGTTGGAAAACCTTGTCTGAACCCCTCCATCCTTCCTGTAGCTGCTCAGACTCTGCTTCTCTGCCCCCAGCCAAGCTTATAGGCCTGCAGAGTGTCTAGTTTTGAAGATACAGACTCTGCTAAGCAAAAGTGAACAGGGCCAAACTGGGCTTATTTCGCTGTGAAAGTGACATTTAGGCACGGAGTTGGAAAACCTTGTCTGAACCCCTCCATCCTTCCTGTAGCTGCTCAGACTCTGCTTCTCTGCCCCCAGCCAAGCTTATAGGCCTGCAGAGTGTCTAGTTTTGAAGATACAGACTCTGCTAAGCAAAAGTGAACAGGGCCAAACTGGGCTTATTTCGCTGTGAAAGTGACATTTAGGCACGGAGTTGGAAAACCTTGTCTGAACCCCTCCATCCTTCCTGTAGCTGCTCAGACTCTGCTTCTCTGCCCCCAGCCAAGCTTATAGGCCTGCAGAGTGTCTAGTTTTGAAGATACAGACTCTGCTAAGCAAAAGTGAACAGGGCCAAACTGGGCTTATTTCGCTGTGAAAGTGACATTTAGGCACGGAGTTGGAAAACCTTGTCTGAACCCCTCCATCCTTCCTGTAGCTGCTCAGACTCTGCTTCTCTGCCCCCAGCCAAGCTTATAGGCCTGCAGAGTGTCTAGTTTTGAAGATACAGACTCTGCTAAGCAAAAGTGAACAGGGCCAAACTGGGCTTATTTCGCTGTGAAAGTGACATTTAGGCACGGAGTTGGAAAACCTTGTCTGAACCCCTCCATCCTTCCTGTAGCTGCTCAGACTCTGCTTCTCTGCCCCCAGCCAAGCTTATAGGCCTGCAGAGTGTCTAGTTTTGAAGATACAGACTCTGCTAAGCAAAAGTGAACAGGGCCAAACTGGGCTTATTTCGCTGTGAAAGTGACATTTAGGCACGGAGTTGGAAAACCTTGTCTGAACCCCTCCATCCTTCCTGTAGCTGCTCAGACTCTGCTTCTCTGCCCCCAGCCAAGCTTATAGGCCTGCAGAGTGTCTAGTTTTGAAGATACAGACTCTGCTAAGCAAAAGTGAACAGGGCCAAACTGGGCTTATTTCGCTGTGAAATTTCGATGTCACTTTCACAGCGAAATAAGCCCAGTTTGGCCCTGTTCACTTTTGCTTAGCAGAGTCTGTATCTTCAAAACTAGACACTCTGCAGGCCTATAAGCTTGGCTGGGGGCAGAGAAGCAGAGTCTGAGCAGCTACAGGAAGGATGGAGGGGTTCAGACAAGGTTTTCCAACTCCGTGCCTAAATGTCACTTTCACAGCGAAATAAGCCCAGTTTGGCCCTGTTCACTTTTGCTTAGCAGAGTCTGTATCTTCAAAACTAGACACTCTGCAGGCCTATAAGCTTGGCTGGGGGCAGAGAAGCAGAGTCTGAGCAGCTACAGGAAGGATGGAGGGGTTCAGACAAGGTTTTCCAACTCCGTGCCTAAATGTCACTTTCACAGCGAAATAACCCAGTTTGGCCCTGTTCACTTTTGCTTAGCAGAGTCTGTATCTTCAAAACTAGACACTCTGCAGGCCTATAAGCTTGGCTGGGGGCAGAGAAGCAGAGTCTGAGCAGCTACAGGAAGGATGGAGGGGTTCAGACAAGGTTTTCCAACTCCGTGCCTAAATGTCACTTTCACAGCGAAATAAGCCCAGTTTGGCCCTGTTCACTTTTGCTTAGCAGAGTCTGTATCTTCAAAACTAGACACTCTGCAGGCCTATAAGCTTGGCTGGGGGCAGAGAAGCAGAGTCTGAGCAGCTACAGGAAGGATGGAGGGGTTCAGACAAGGTTTTCCAACTCCGTGCCTAAATGTCACTTTCACAGCGAAATAAGCCCAGTTTGGCCCTGTTCACTTTTGCTTAGCAGAGTCTGTATCTTCAAAACTAGACACTCTGCAGGCCTATAAGCTTGGCTGGGGGCAGAGAAGCAGAGTCTGAGCAGCTACAGGAAGGATGGAGGGGTTCAGACAAGGTTTTCCAACTCCGTGCCTAAATGTCACTTTCACAGCGAAATAAGCCCAGTTTGGCCCTGTTCACTTTTGCTTAGCAGAGTCTGTATCTTCAAAACTAGACACTCTGCAGGCCTATAAGCTTGGCTGGGGGCAGAGAAGCAGAGTCTGAGCAGCTACAGGAAGGATGGAGGGGTTCAGACAAGGTTTTCCAACTCCGTGCCTAAATGTCACTTTCACAGCGAAATAAGCCCAGTTTGGCCCTGTTCACTTTTGCTTAGCAGAGTCTGTATCTTCAAAACTAGACACTCTGCAGGCCTATAAGCTTGGCTGGGGGCAGAGAAGCAGAGTCTGAGCAGCTACAGGAAGGATGGAGGGGTTCAGACAAGGTTTTCCAACTCCGTGCCTAAATGTCACTTTCACAGCGAAATAAGCCCAGTTTGGCCCTGTTCACTTTTGCTTAGCAGAGTCTGTATCTTCAAAACTAGACACTCTGCAGGCCTATAAGCTTGGCTGGGGGCAGAGAAGCAGAGTCTGAGCAGCTACAGGAAGGATGGAGGGGTTCAGACAAGGTTTTCCAACTCCGTGCCTAAATGTCACTTTCACAGCGAAATAAGCCCAGTTTGGCCCTGTTCACTTTTGCTTAGCAGAGTCTGTATCTTCAAAACTAGACACTCTGCAGGCCTATAAGCTTGGCTGGGGGCAGAGAAGCAGAGTCTGAGCAGCTACAGGAAGGATGGAGGGGTTCAGACAAGGTTTTCCAACTCCGTGCCTAAATGTCACTTTCACAGCGAAATAAGCCCAGTTTGGCCCTGTTCACTTTTGCTTAGCAGAGTCTGTATCTTCAAAACTAGACACTCTGCAGGCCTATAAGCTTGGCTGGGGGCAGAGAAGCAGAGTCTGAGCAGCTACAGGAAGGATGGAGGGGTTCAGACAAGGTTTTCCAACTCCGTGCCTAAATGTCACTTTCACAGCGAAATAAGCCCAGTTTGGCCCTGTTCACTTTTGCTTAGCAGAGTCTGTATCTTCAAAACTAGACACTCTGCAGGCCTATAAGCTTGGCTGGGGGCAGAGAAGCAGAGTCTGAGCAGCTACAGGAAGGATGGAGGGGTTCAGACAAGGTTTTCCAACTCCGTGCCTAAATGTCACTTTCACAGCGAAATAAGCCCAGTTTGGCCCTGTTCACTTTTGCTTAGCAGAGTCTGTATCTTCAAAACTAGACACTCTGCAGGCCTATAAGCTTGGCTGGGGGCAGAGAAGCAGAGTCTGAGCAGCTACAGGAAGGATGGAGGGGTTCAGACAAGGTTTTCCAACTCCGTGCCTAAATGTCACTTTCACAGCGAAATAAGCCCAGTTTGGCCCTGTTCACTTTTGCTTAGCAGAGTCTGTATCTTCAAAACTAGACACTCTGCAGGCCTATAAGCTTGGCTGGGGGCAGAGAAGCAGAGTCTGAGCAGCTACAGGAAGGATGGAGGGGTTCAGACAAGGTTTTCCAACTCCGTGCCTAAATGTCACTTTCACAGCGAAATAAGCCCAGTTTGGCCCTGTTCACTTTTGCTTAGCAGAGTCTGTATCTTCAAAACTAGACACTCTGCAGGCCTATAAGCTTGGCTGGGGGCAGAGAAGCAGAGTCTGAGCAGCTACAGGAAGGATGGAGGGGTTCAGACAAGGTTTTCCAACTCCGTGCCTAAATGTCACTTTCACAGCGAAATAAGCCCAGTTTGGCCCTGTTCACTTTTGCTTAGCAGAGTCTGTATCTTCAAAACTAGACACTCTGCAGGCCTATAAGCTTGGCTGGGGGCAGAGAAGCAGAGTCTGAGCAGCTACAGGAAGGATGGAGGGGTTCAGACAAGGTTTTCCAAGTCCGTGCCTAAATGTCACTTTCACAGCGAAATAAGCCCAGTTTGGCCCTGTTCACTTTTGCTTAGCAGAGTCTGTATCTTCAAAACTAGACACTCTGCAGGCCTATATCAGCCCAATATCAATATCAGCCCAATATCAACATCAGCCCAATATCAGCATCAGCCCAATATCAGCATCAGCCCAATATCAGCATCAGCCCAATATCAGCATCAGCCCAATATCAGCATCAGCCCAATATCAGCATCAGCCCAATATCAGCATCAGCCCAATATCAGCATCAGCCCAATATCAGCATCAGCCCAATATCAGCATCAGCCCAATATCAGCATCAGCCCAATATCAGCATCAGCCCAATATCAGCATCAGCCCAATATCAGCATCAGCCCAATATCAGCATCAGCCCAATATCAGCATCAGCCCAATATCAGCATCAGCCCAATATCAGCATCAGCCCAATATCAGCATCAGCCCAATATCAGCATCAGCCCAATATCAGCATCAGCCCAATATCAGCATCAGCCCAATATCAGCATCAGCCCAATATCAGCATCAGCCCAATATCAGCATCAGCCCAATATCAGCATCAGCCCAATATCAGCATCAGCCCAATATCAGCATCAGCCCAATATCAGCATCAGCCCAATATCAGCATCAGCCCAATATCAGCATCAGCCCAATATCAGCATCAGCCCAATATCAGCATCAGCCCAATATCAGCATCAGCCCAATATCAGCATCAGCCCAATATCAGCATCAGCCCAATATCAGCATCAGCCCAATATCAGCATCAGCCCAATATCAGCATCAGCCCAATATCAGCATCAGCCCAATATCAGCATCAGCCCAATATCAGCATCAGCCCAATATCAGCATCAGCCCAATATCAGCATCAGCCCAATATCAGCATCAGCCCAATATCAGCATCAGCCCAATATCAGCATCAGCCCAATATCAGCATCAGCCCAATATCAGCATCAGCCCAATATCAGCATCAGCCCAATATCAGCATCAGCCCAATATCAGCATCAGCCCAATATCAGCATCAGCCCAATATCAGCATCAGCCCAATATCAGCATCAGCCCAATATCAGCATCAGCCCAATATCAGCATCAGCCCAATATCAGCATCAGCCCAATATCAGCATCAGCCCAATATCAGCATCAGCCCAATATCAGCATCAGCCCAATATCAGCATCAGCCCAATATCAGCATCAGCCCAATATCAGCATCAGCCCAATATCAGCATCAGCCCAATATCAGCATCAGCCCAATATCAGCATCAGCCCAATATCAGCATCAGCCCAATATCAGCATCAGCTGATATTATATCATATTGGGCTGCTTCTCTGCCCCCAGCCAAGCTTATAGGCCTGCAGAGTGTCTAGGGCTGATGCTGATATTGGGCTGATGCTGATATTGGGCTGATGCTGATATTGGGCTGATGCTGATATTGGGCTGATGCTGATATTGGGCTGATGCTGATATTGGGCTGATGCTGATATTGGGCTGATGCTGATATTGGGCTGATGCTGATATTGGGCTGATGCTGATATTGGGCTGATGCTGATATTGGGCTGATGCTGATATTGGGCTGATGCTGATATTGGGCTGATGCTGATATTGGGCTGATGCTGATATTGGGCTGATGCTGATATTGGGCTGATGCTGATATTGGGCTGATGCTGATATTGGGCTGATGCTGATATTGGGCTGATGCTGATATTGGGCTGATGCTGATATTGGGCTGATGCTGATATTGGGCTGATGCTGATATTGGGCTGATGCTGATATTGGGCTGATGCTGATATTGGGCTGATGCTGATATTGGGCTGATGCTGATATTGGGCTGATGCTGATATTGGGCTGATGCTGATATTGGGCTGATGCTGATATTGGGCTGATGCTGATATTGGGCTGATGCTGATATTGGGCTGATGCTGATATTGGGCTGATGCTGATATTGGGCTGATGCTGATATTGGGCTGATGCTGATATTGGGCTGATGCTGATATTGGGCTGATGCTGATATTGGGCTGATGCTGATATTGGGCTGATGCTGATATTGGGCTGATGCTGATATTGGGCTGATGCTGATATTGGGCTGATGCTGATATTGGGCTGATGCTGATATTGGGCTGATGCTGATATTGGGCTGATGCTGATATTGGGCTGATGCTGATATTGGGCTGATGCTGATATTGGGCTGATGCTGATATTGGGCTGATGCTGATATTGGGCTGATGCTGATATTGGGCTGATGCTGATATTGGGCTGATGCTGATATTGGGCTGATGCTGATATTGGGCTGATGCTGATATTGGGCTGATGCTGATATTGGGCTGATGCTGATATTGGGCTGATGCTGATATTGGGCTGATGCTGATATTGGGCTGATGCTGATATTGGGCTGATGCTGATATTGGGCTGATGCTGATATTGGAAACCTTGTCTGAACCCCTCCATCCTTCCTGTAGCTGCTCAGACTCTGCTTCTCTGCCCCCAGCCAAGCTTATAGGCCTGCAGAGTGTCTAGTTTTGAAGATACAGACTCTGCTAAGCAAAAGTGAACAGGGCCAAACTGGGCTTATTTCGCTGTGAAAGTGACATTTAGGCACGGAGTTGGAAAACCTTGTCTGAACCCCTCCATCCTTCCTGTAGCTGCTCAGACTCTGCTTCTCTGCCCCCAGCCAAGCTTATAGGCCTGCAGAGTGTCTAGTTTTGAAGATACAGACTCTGCTAAGCAAAAGTGAACAGGGCCAAACTGGGCTTATTTCGCTGTGAAAGTGACATTTAGGCACGGAGTTGGAAAACCTTGTCTGAACCCCTCCATCCTTCCTGTAGCTGCTCAGACTCTGCTTCTCTGCCCCCAGCCAAGCTTATAGGCCTGCAGAGTGTCTAGTTTTGAAGATACAGACTCTGCTAAGCAAAAGTGAACAGGGCCAAACTGGGCTTATTTCGCTGTGAAAGTGACATTTAGGCACGGAGTTGGAAAACCTTGTCTGAACCCCTCCATCCTTCCTGTAGCTGCTCAGACTCTGCTTCTCTGCCCCCAGCCAAGCTTATAGGCCTGCAGAGTGTCTAGTTTTGAAGATACAGACTCTGCTAAGCAAAAGTGAACAGGGCCAAACTGGGCTTATTTCGCTGTGAAAGTGACATTTAGGCACGGAGTTGGAAAACCTTGTCTGAACCCCTCCATCCTTCCTGTAGCTGCTCAGACTCTGCTTCTCTGCCCCCAGCCAAGCTTATAGGCCTGCAGAGTGTCTAGTTTTGAAGATACAGACTCTGCTAAGCAAAAGTGAACAGGGCCAAACTGGGCTTATTTCGCTGTGAAAGTGACATTTAGGCACGGAGTTGGAAAACCTTGTCTGAACCCCTCCATCCTTCCTGTAGCTGCTCAGACTCTGCTTCTCTGCCCCCAGCCAAGCTTATAGGCCTGCAGAGTGTCTAGTTTTGAAGATACAGACTCTGCTAAGCAAAAGTGAACAGGGCCAAACTGGGCTTATTTCGCTGTGAAAGTGACATTTAGGCACGGAGTTGGAAAACCTTGTCTGAACCCCTCCATCCTTCCTGTAGCTGCTCAGACTCTGCTTCTCTGCCCCCAGCCAAGCTTATAGGCCTGCAGAGTGTCTAGTTTTGAAGATACAGACTCTGCTAAGCAAAAGTGAACAGGGCCAAACTGGGCTTATTTCGCTGTGAAAGTGACATTTAGGCACGGAGTTGGAAAACCTTGTCTGAACCCCTCCATCCTTCCTGTAGCTGCTCAGACTCTGCTTCTCTGCCCCCAGCCAAGCTTATAGGCCTGCAGAGTGTCTAGTTTTGAAGATACAGACTCTGCTAAGCAAAAGTGAACAGGGCCAAACTGGGCTTATTTCGCTGTGAAAGTGACATTTAGGCACGGAGTTGGAAAACCTTGTCTGAACCCCTCCATCCTTCCTGTAGCTGCTCAGACTCTGCTTCTCTGCCCCCAGCCAAGCTTATAGGCCTGCAGAGTGTCTAGTTTTGAAGATACAGACTCTGCTAAGCAAAAGTGAACAGGGCCAAACTGGGCTTATTTCGCTGTGAAAGTGACATTTAGGCACGGAGTTGGAAAACCTTGTCTGAACCCCTCCATCCTTCCTGTAGCTGCTCAGACTCTGCTTCTCTGCCCCCAGCCAAGCTTATAGGCCTGCAGAGTGTCTAGTTTTGAAGATACAGACTCTGCTAAGCAAAAGTGAACAGGGCCAAACTGGGCTTATTTCGCTGTGAAATTTCGATGTCACTTTCACAGCGAAATAAGCCCAGTTTGGCCCTGTTCACTTTTGCTTAGCAGAGTCTGTATCTTCAAAACTAGACACTCTGCAGGCCTATAAGCTTGGCTGGGGGCAGAGAAGCAGAGTCTGAGCAGCTACAGGAAGGATGGAGGGGTTCAGACAAGGTTTTCCAACTCCGTGCCTAAATGTCACTTTCACAGCGAAATAAGCCCAGTTTGGCCCTGTTCACTTTTGCTTAGCAGAGTCTGTATCTTCAAAACTAGACACTCTGCAGGCCTATAAGCTTGGCTGGGGGCAGAGAAGCAGAGTCTGAGCAGCTACAGGAAGGATGGAGGGGTTCAGACAAGGTTTTCCAACTCCGTGCCTAAATGTCACTTTCACAGCGAAATAAGCCCAGTTTGGCCCTGTTCACTTTTGCTTAGCAGAGTCTGTATCTTCAAAACTAGACACTCTGCAGGCCTATAAGCTTGGCTGGGGGCAGAGAAGCAGAGTCTGAGCAGCTACAGGAAGGATGGAGGGGTTCAGACAAGGTTTTCCAACTCCGTGCCTAAATGTCACTTTCACAGCGAAATAAGCCCAGTTTGGCCCTGTTCACTTTTGCTTAGCAGAGTCTGTATCTTCAAAACTAGACACTCTGCAGGCCTATAAGCTTGGCTGGGGGCAGAGAAGCAGAGTCTGAGCAGCTACAGGAAGGATGGAGGGGTTCAGACAAGGTTTTCCAAGTCCGTGTCTAAATGTCACTTTCACAGCGAAATAAGCCCAGTTTGGCCCTGTTCACTTTTGCTTAGCAGAGTCTGTATCTTCAAAACTAGACACTCTGCAGGCCTATATCAGCCCAATATCAATATCAGCCCAATATCAATATCAGCCCAATATCAGCATCAGCCCAATATCAGCATCAGCCCAATATCAGCATCAGCCCAATATCAGCATCAGCCCAATATCAGCATCAGCCCAATATCAGCATCAGCCCAATATCAGCATCAGCCCAATATCAGCATCAGCCCAATATCAGCATCAGCCCAATATCAGCATCAGCCCAATATCAGCATCAGCCCAATATCAGCATCAGCCCAATATCAGCATCAGCCCAATATCAGCATCAGCCCAATATCAGCATCAGCCCAATATCAGCATCAGCCCAATATCAGCATCAGCCCAATATCAGCATCAGCCCAATATCAGCATCAGCCCAATATCAGCATCAGCCCAATATCAGCATCAGCCCAATATCAGCATCAGCCCAATATCAGCATCAGCCCAATATCAGCATCAGCCCAATATCAGCATCAGCCCAATATCAGCATCAGCCCAATATCAGCATCAGCCCAATATCAGCATCAGCCCAATATCAGCATCAGCCCAATATCAGCATCAGCCCAATATCAGCATCAGCTGATATTATATCATATTGGGCTGCTTCTCTGCCCCCAGCCAAGCTTATAGGCCTGCAGAGTGTCTAGGGCTGATGCTGATATTGGGCTGATGCTGATATTGGGCTGATGCTGATATTGGGCTGATGCTGATATTGGGCTGATGCTGATATTGGGCTGATGCTGATATTGGGCTGATGCTGATATTGGGCTGATGCTGATATTGGGCTGATGCTGATATTGGGCTGATGCTGATATTGGGCTGATGCTGATATTGGGCTGATGCTGATATTGGGCTGATGCTGATATTGGGCTGATGCTGATATTGGGCTGATGCTGATATTGGGCTGATGCTGATATTGGGCTGATGCTGATATTGGGCTGATGCTGATATTGGGCTGATGCTGATATTGGGCTGATGCTGATATTGGGCTGATGCTGATATTGGGCTGATGCTGATATTGGGCTGATGCTGATATTGGGCTGATGCTGATATTGGGCTGATGCTGATATTGGGCTGATGCTGATATTGGGCTGATGCTGATATTGGGCTGATGCTGATATTGGGCTGATGCTGATATTGGGCTGATGCTGATATTGGGCTGATGCTGATATTGGGCTGATGCTGATATTGGGCTGATGCTGATATTGGGATGATGCTGATATTGGGCTGATGCTGATATTGGGCTGATGCTGATATTGGGCTGATGCTGATATTGGGCTGATGCTGATATTGGGCTGATGCTGATATTGGGCTGATGCTGATATTGGGCTGATGCTGATATTGGGCTGATGCTGATATTGGGCTGATGCTGATATTGGGCTGATGCTGATATTGGGCTGATGCTGATATTGGGCTGATGCTGATATTGGGCTGATGCTGATATTGGGCTGATGCTGATATTGGGCTGATGCTGATATTGGGCTGATGCTGATATTGGGCTGATGCTGATATTGGGCTGATGCTGATATTGGGCTGATGCTGATATTGGGCTGATGCTGATATTGGGCTGATGCTGATATTGGGCTGATGCTGATATTGGGCTGATGCTGATATTGGGCTGATGCTGATATTGGGCTGATGCTGATATTGGGCTGATGCTGATATTGGGCTGATGCTGATATTGGGCTGATGCTGATATTGGGCTGATGCTGATATTGGGCTGATGCTGATATTGGGCTGATGCTGATATTGGGCTGATGCTGATATTGGGCTGATGCTGATATTGGGCTGATGCTGATATTGGGCTGATGCTGATATTGGGCTGATGCTGATATTGGGCTGATGCTGATATTGGGCTGATGCTGATATTGGGCTGATGCTGATATTGGGCTGATGCTGATATTGGGCTGATATTGATATTGGGCTGATATTGATATTGGGCTGATATAGGCCTGCAGAGTGTCTAGTTTTGAAGATACAGACTCTGCTAAGCAAAAGTGAACAGGGCCAAACTGGGCTTATTTCGCTGTGAAAGTGACATTTAGGCACGGACTTGGAAAACCTTGTCTGAACCCCTCCATCCTTCCTGTAGCTGCTCAGACTCTGCTTCTCTGCCCCCAGCCAAGCTTATAGGCCTGCAGAGTGTCTAGTTTTGAAGATACAGACTCTGCTAAGCAAAAGTGAACAGGGCCAAACTGGGCTTATTTCGCTGTGAAAGTGACATTTAGGCACGGAGTTGGAAAACCTTGTCTGAACCCCTCCATCCTTCCTGTAGCTGCTCAGACTCTGCTTCTCTGCCCCCAGCCAAGCTTATAGGCCTGCAGAGTGTCTAGTTTTGAAGATACAGACTCTGCTAAGCAAAAGTGAACAGGGCCAAACTGGGCTTATTTCGCTGTGAAAGTGACATTTAGGCACGGAGTTGGAAAACCTTGTCTGAACCCCTCCATCCTTCCTGTAGCTGCTCAGACTCTGCTTCTCTGCCCCCAGCCAAGCTTATAGGCCTGCAGAGTGTCTAGTTTTGAAGATACAGACTCTGCTAAGCAAAAGTGAACAGGGCCAAACTGGGCTTATTTCGCTGTGAAAGTGACATTTAGGCACGGAGTTGGAAAACCTTGTCTGAACCCCTCCATCCTTCCTGTAGCTGCTCAGACTCTGCTTCTCTGCCCCCAGCCAAGCTTATAGGCCTGCAGAGTGTCTAGTTTTGAAGATACAGACTCTGCTAAGCAAAAGTGAACAGGGCCAAACTGGGCTTATTTCGCTGTGAAAGTGACATTTAGGCACGGAGTTGGAAAACCTTGTCTGAACCCCTCCATCCTTCCTGTAGCTGCTCAGACTCTGCTTCTCTGCCCCCAGCCAAGCTTATAGGCCTGCAGAGTGTCTAGTTTTGAAGATACAGACTCTGCTAAGCAAAAGTGAACAGGGCCAAACTGGGCTTATTTCGCTGTGAAAGTGACATTTAGGCACGGAGTTGGAAAACCTTGTCTGAACCCCTCCATCCTTCCTGTAGCTGCTCAGACTCTGCTTCTCTGCCCCCAGCCAAGCTTATAGGCCTGCAGAGTGTCTAGTTTTGAAGATACAGACTCTGCTAAGCAAAAGTGAACAGGGCCAAACTGGGCTTATTTCGCTGTGAAATTTCGATGTCACTTTCACAGCGAAATAAGCCCAGTTTGGCCCTGTTCACTTTTGCTTAGCAGAGTCTGTATCTTCAAAACTAGACACTCTGCAGGCCTATAAGCTTGGCTGGGGGCAGAGAAGCAGAGTCTGAGCAGCTACAGGAAGGATGGAGGGGTTCAGACAAGGTTTTCCAACTCCGTGCCTAAATGTCACTTTCACAGCGAAATAAGCCCAGTTTGGCCCTGTTCACTTTTGCTTAGCAGAGTCTGTATCTTCAAAACTAGACACTCTGCAGGCCTATAAGCTTGGCTGGGGGCAGAGAAGCAGAGTCTGAGCAGCTACAGGAAGGATGGAGGGGTTCAGACAAGGTTTTCCAACTCCGTGCCTAAATGTCACTTTCACAGCGAAATAAGCCCAGTTTGGCCCTGTTCACTTTTGCTTAGCAGAGTCTGTATCTTCAAAACTAGACACTCTGCAGGCCTATAAGCTTGGCTGGGGGCAGAGAAGCAGAGTCTGAGCAGCTACAGGAAGGATGGAGGGGTTCAGACAAGGTTTTCCAACTCCGTGCCTAAATGTCACTTTCACAGCGAAATAAGCCCAGTTTGGCCCTGTTCACTTTTGCTTAGCAGAGTCTGTATCTTCAAAACTAGACACTCTGCAGGCCTATAAGCTTGGCTGGGGGCAGAGAAGCAGAGTCTGAGCAGCTACAGGAAGGATGGAGGGGTTCAGACAAGGTTTTCCAACTCCGTGCCTAAATGTCACTTTCACAGCGAAATAAGCCCAGTTTGGCCCTGTTCACTTTTGCTTAGCAGAGTCTGTATCTTCAAAACTAGACACTCTGCAGGCCTATAAGCTTGGCTGGGGGCAGAGAAGCAGAGTCTGAGCAGCTACAGGAAGGATGGAGGGGTTCAGACAAGGTTTTCCAACTCCGTGCCTAAATGTCACTTTCACAGCGAAATAAGCCCAGTTTGGCCCTGTTCACTTTTGCTTAGCAGAGTCTGTATCTTCAAAACTAGACACTCTGCAGGCCTATAAGCTTGGCTGGGGGCAGAGAAGCAGAGTCTGAGCAGCTACAGGAAGGATGGAGGGGTTCAGACAAGGTTTTCCAACTCCGTGCCTAAATGTCACTTTCACAGCGAAATAAGCCCAGTTTGGCCCTGTTCACTTTTGCTTAGCAGAGTCTGTATCTTCAAAACTAGACACTCTGCAGGCCTATAAGCTTGGCTGGGGGCAGAGAAGCAGAGTCTGAGCAGCTACAGGAAGGATGGAGGGGTTCAGACAAGGTTTTCCAACTCCGTGCCTAAATGTCACTTTCACAGCGAAATAAGCCCAGTTTGGCCCTGTTCACTTTTGCTTAGCAGAGTCTGTATCTTCAAAACTAGACACTCTGCAGGCCTATAAGCTTGGCTGGGGGCAGAGAAGCAGAGTCTGAGCAGCTACAGGAAGGATGGAGGGGTTCAGACAAGGTTTTCCAACTCCGTGCCTAAATGTCACTTTCACAGCGAAATAAGCCCAGTTTGGCCCTGTTCACTTTTGCTTAGCAGAGTCTGTATCTTCAAAACTAGACACTCTGCAGGCCTATAAGCTTGGCTGGGGGCAGAGAAGCAGAGTCTGAGCAGCTACAGGAAGGATGGAGGGGTTCAGACAAGGTTTTCCAACTCCGTGCCTAAATGTCACTTTCACAGCGAAATAAGCCCAGTTTGGCCCTGTTCACTTTTGCTTAGCAGAGTCTGTATCTTCAAAACTAGACACTCTGCAGGCCTATAAGCTTGGCTGGGGGCAGAGAAGCAGAGTCTGAGCAGCTACAGGAAGGATGGAGGGGTTCAGACAAGGTTTTCCAACTCCGAGCCTAAATGTCACTTTCACAGCGAAATAAGCCCAGTTTGGCCCTGTTCACTTTTGCTTAGCAGAGTCTGTATCTTCAAAACTAGACACTCTGCAGGCCTATAAGCTTGGCTGGGGGCAGAGAAGCAGAGTCTGAGCAGCTACAGGAAGGATGGAGGGGTTCAGACAAGGTTTT
>NW_027638436.1:0-12500 GCF_951216825.1 Electrona antarctica | reverse complement strand
CCGTCCAGGGGAAGCGCTGGTCCTTGGTGACGTCGGTGATGTTCAGAGGCTGCATGGTGTTCTTGACGTACTGAGCGTACATGTAGTTGATCTGGGTCACGTCACACTCCCTGTATATGGGAACATATATGTAGTTGATCTGTGTCACGTCACACTCCCTGTATATGGGAACATATATGTAGTTGATCTGGGTCACGTCACACTCCCTGCATATGGGAACATATATGTAGTTGATCTGTGTCACGTCACACTCCCTGTATATGGGAACATATATGTAGTTGATCTGGGTCACGTCACACTCCCTGCATATGGGAACATATATGTAGTTGATCTGTGTGCAAGTTTTTTATTCCTAGGGTGGCTCAGGGAAGGAGCGCTCGTTTTACCACGACGGCCACTAGTAGTAGGGCGGGGCGAACCCTACTACTGCCAGCTGCCTCGCTAGCCTAGTGTGCTACTATGCCGACTAGTAATAGTTCGCCTGTTCGCGCCCCACTGCCGGCACTATTTTTACAACTGCGGACTTTTTAATAGTTTTTGGATTAAGGTTGGTGAGGGGTACGTTGCTCCCCTGCTTGCGGTTATGTTTAGGTTAGAGTTAGAGATAGGGTTAGTACTAGTCATAGAGTACTATAGTAGGCATAAACACAGCCCAGCGCTTCCTACTCCACTGACAACCAATCACAGCGCTCCAAATTCCTCGAATCCCAGATCCACCCTAGGAATAAAAAACTCACATAAAAAACAAACAAACATATATGTAGTTGATCTGTGTCACGTCACACTCCCTGCATATGGGAACATATATGTAGTTGACTGTGTCACGTCACACTCCCTGCATATGGGAACATATAATGTAGTTGATCTGTGTCACATCACACTCCCTGCATATGGGAACATATAATGTAGTTGATCTGGGTCACGTCACACTCCCTGCATATGGGAACATATAATGTAGTTGATCTGTGTCACGTCACACTCCCTGCATATGGGAACATATACATGTAGTTGATCTGTGTCACGTCACACTCCCTGCATATGGGAACATATAATGTAGTTGATCTGTGTCACGTCACACTCCCTGCATATGGGAACATATAATGTAGTTGATCTGTGTCACGTCACACTCCCTGCATATGGGAACATATACATGTAGTTGATCTGTGTCACGTCACACTCCCTGCATATGGGAACATATAATGTAGTTGATCTGTGTCACGTCACACTCCCTGCATATGGGAACATATATGTAGTTGATCTGTGTCACGTCACACTCCCTGCATATGGGAACATATACATGTAGTTGATCTGTGTCACGTCACACTCCCTGCATATGGGAACATATAATGTAGTTGATCTGGGTCACGTCACACTCCCTGCATATGGGAACATATATGTAGTTATGATCTGTGTCACGTCACACTCCCTGCATATGGGAACATATATGTAGTTATGATCTGTGTCACGTCACACTCCCTGCATATGGGAACATATATGTAGTTATGATCTGTGTCACGTCACACTCCCTGCATATGGGAACATATAATGTAGTTGATCTGTGTCACGTCACACTCCCTGCATATGGGAACATATAATGTAGTTGATCTGTGTCACGTCACACTCCCTGCATATGGGAACATATAATGTAGTTGATCTGGGTCACGTCACACTCCCTGCATATGGGAACATATAATGTAGTTGATCTGTGTCACGTCACACTCCCTGCATATGGGAACATATATGTAGTTGATCTGTGTCACGTCACACTCGCAACACTGGGACGATATAAGTCATGTCACCAATGGTGGAAGGGAACATCCCCGGCGGCCACTGCCTCCTTTAATTCGCCTGCCTGGCCCGGGCTGCCAATCAAAAAGGCAAGCGGCAATCTCTCCTAGACCAAGACAGCCACAGTCAGTCAGTCAGTCAGTCAGTCAGTCAGTCAGTCAGTCAGTGCTGCCTCCTGCTTGCAGTAGTGCTCTGCCGGCCCTGCTGCTTATCAGAGAATCAATAGTTTTTTTTTTTAGAATAATCAATATGTGATTGGTTATAGTTTGGCTTTCTGGGCACGCCCCTATACAGGAGCGTAACACGAGACACATGTCCGTCCATCTGTCAACATCTATGTCATCTATTGCCAGAGGGAGTACTATACCATACATGCTGCTATATATACTGCCATTACTAACGGTACGCGGCTTGCCATCATCTGCCATGAATAGTACAACATCTGTGTGCGATTGAGAGGCCTGAGGGCCAGAGACTCATGCACTCAGCACCTGAGTCACAGCGCTGGAAGAAGTATACTTACTTAAGTAAAAGTATCAATACCACAATGTAGACACAATCTGCTACAAGTAAAATGCCTGAATTAAATGCCTTTAAAAGGTAGGGTAAGTGATGTTCTTTAATATAGCTAACATGTTGTCACCTACCTGAACATTTTATTCTGTGTTTATTGAAGAGCTGGAGAGAGAGAGAGAGAGGGATACCCCTGTTCCATATAAGTGGTTAAGCAAATTCAATTCTGGGCTTTTACTTGTAACAGAGTATTAGCTACATTGCCGTATTCATACTTTTACTTAAAGGACCACTTCACCACTTTTCAACATCTCTTCGTATAATTGGTCCTCACTAATGTTCATAATAAAACACCACCATTTATTCCTACTCTGTCTCGTAGGAGAGCTTTGGGCAGTTCGGACACCCGTCCACCAGTGACATCATCATTAGGCAGATTTTTTTTTAAAATATATTTAGATTTGTATTATCGTGAGAACGATGGCTTCAACTTTTGCATTGCAACTTTTCAGGAAAAGAAAGCCTGACGTTTCTATTAGCTTGGATTAACCATCGATGATGTCACTGGTGGACGGGTGTCCGAACTGCCCACAGCCCTCCTATGACTGAGTAGGAAAAAATGGTGGTATTTTATCATAAACATTAGTGAGGACTTATAGGAAGAGAAGTTGAAAAGTGGTGAAGTGGTCCTTTAAGTAAAAAAAAAAGATGTGAGTACTTTTTCCACACTGTGTTGAGGCCAGGCTGTATGGAACATAACATATGTTGATATAATTAGTCGTGGCGTTTTCAACCCCAGAGCCACCCAGACAGACCCAGCTCTCTGCACTGAGGCACTGGAACCCAGAGCCACCCAGACAGACCCAGCTCTCTGCACTGAGGCACTGGAACCCAGAGCCACCCAGGCCAGGGTTGTTTTTGGCAGACATTTTTGATTTTAGTTTTAGTCATAGTCTCTTGAATAGTTCTCATTTAGTTTCAGTCACATTTTAGTCACCTGGAATGTTTTAGTGTTAGTCTAGTTTTAGTCGACTAAATATCATAAGATTTTAGTCGACTAAATCTACAGTTGATTTAGTCGAACAAAATGTGTCTTGGCGGGCCTTGATGCCGTCATAATGACTAATAATTTCACTTGCTGAAAATAGCCGATCTACAAGCCCACAATGTGTCGCAGCGTGACGCGTTGTGAGCTTGTTGATCTGCTATTTTCAGCATGCAACCAAGTGTAAAATGACTTAAAGTATACTGGATCTCTTGTCCACTAGTCCCTTCCTAACATTAGTCTAGTTTGTATTTGTTGACAAAATCATCAGTATATTAGTCTTAGTTTTAGGACGACGACAAAAAAAACTTTTTTATTATTACAAAATAAAATATACATTGACCATTTGCAAGCAAGTGCAAGCAACCTGCAAGCAATCTTGCAGATCTGCTATTTTCAGAAGATTGATCAAATATTGAATACTTTGGAAATGGGGCATTGTGCATAAATAAATCAGTAATTGTAATACGTTTGGTACATGACCTGCAACCGTGCAACGCCAATACTTTTCTGCTTTTACTCGAGTCGAATGTTTGAATGCACAACTTTTTCAGTAACTTTCAGTTCTACGTCAGTGGTATTGCTGCGTGTACTTATTCCGCCCACTGCCTGTGGGCTCTCTGCTAGCATATCACACAGCAACGTTTCAAGCTTGCAGATCTGCTATTTTGTGTGACACTGCTGTGTGATCAAGTAGGACGTTCATTTATGGAAGAAAAACAACGCGAGTGGTTCAAATTGTCTGTCTGTCTGTCTGTCTGTCTGTCTGTCACACACCAACGCAACAATAATAAGGCTTAACCTGGGATTTCAGACGTGGCAGGCAGTGCATGCACACACACACACACACACGCACACGCACACGCACCCACGCGGAGGTGGTCAGATCTGCATGAGCGCAGACGGTTCTGTTGCGGCACATTTTACGTCAATGTGATACTTGCTCATGATTGGCTGGCCTCTAAGCCAATGGGACTAGCCCGGCAGCCGAGGTGGACGGGTGGGAAATTTGGTATTTAGTCTTCTTTATTGGCCTAAAAAAAAAATATATTGTCTATACATACATTCGTGAATCCACTTGCTGACCGGCTGTCAGTATTGAGCTTTTTTTTATAGGGGTTTCTTGTGACCCTACCATTAAAATCCTGTTTAAAGGGATAGTTCAGATTTTTTTAACTTAAGTTGTATGAAATACTTGCCATTAATATAGTGGTTGCAACTGTATTAATTGATTGCCCGAGTCCTGTGGTGGGAGTTCTGCTCTGGTTTTGGTCAATATTAAGTAGTTCCGGTCATTTTGTGGGGGGCACTGGGGCCACGCAGTAAAAGTAAATGAATCCACAAAACGAACGTAATTTGTATTGTTGACCTATTTCTAAAATATTAGCGCGACTTTCGTTCAACTTTGACCCCTCTATCACATGGAACTATTTTTTGGGCGTAGTGATATGGACACAAAAAACATAGTTCTGTGTGATAGAGGGGTAAAAAAAGAACGGAAGTTGCACTAATATTTTAGAAATAGGTCAACAATACAAATGACGTTAGTTTTGTGGATTCATTTACTTTTACTGTGTGGCCCCCAGTGCCACGCAGTGCCCCCCCAGTGCCCCCCACAAAATGACCGGAACTACTTGATATTTCACCAAAACCAGAGCAGAACTCCCACCACAGGACTCGGGCAATCAATTAATACAGTTGCAACCACTATATTAATGGCAAGTATTTCATACAACTTAAGTTCAAAAAATCTGAACTATCCCTTTAAGGCCAAAATGTCCAAAATGTCAAACTTTCCTTATGCTTTAGCATGTGACGTGTCAAACTAGGGGGTTTTCATGATTCTGAATACATTCCAAGCATTAGTTTTGCACAAAAAACACTCCTTGGGCTAAAAACAGCCATAGCCACTTGCCCAAATGTGCCCAAAATGTGCTGACCTCATCACATTTTGTGCTGACCTCCTCACATTTGTCATGCATCGGCCTCAGGTCTAAATGGATTTGGAAAAGTATACCATTTTGAGGCATTTGTACTTTACTCGAGTATTTCCAATATGCAATACTTTTTTTTACTTCTACTCCACTACCTCTCTTTAGTTGCTTTGTAGATTTGGATTATTACAGAACATTCAACCACTTCAGCCCTACGTATATATGCATTACAAGCTCGGTGCGACGCATTGTGAGCTTGTAGCTCGGCTATTTTCAAAAGATTTTTGAAAACTTGAAATGATGCATTCTGAAATGGTACTTTCTACATTTGGTACTTTAAGCACATTTTGATACCAATACTTTTGTACTTTTACTCAAGTACATTTTGAATCCGGGACTTTTATACTTTAACAGCGTATTTCTATATTGATACTTTTACTCAAGTACAAAATGTGAGTACTTCTTCCACCGCTGAGTAGTACACGCACGCACGCACGCACGCACGCACGCACGCACGCACGCACGCACGCACGCACGCACGCACGCACGCATGCATGCACCCACGCACGCACACATGCACACATGCACGTACGTACGCACACACACTGGCCAACAGCCCACCACCGCTGGCTTTTTGAATTGGCCTCGTCGTCGGGTGTGTTTATGTATTCATTTTCCATCATTTATCAGACGGTGTTATGGCTGATTTTGTGGCCAGACTTGGACGGTTCTAAAGATAACACAAAGGGCCTCATTAGGCGATGACAGACATGAGTGACGGGCCCCCGTGGCCTGATGAGGCTCTGAGCCACTAGCCTGTCATATGTACTTTATAACACATTTTGGAGGCGAGAACCCTTTTTGGTGTTTTAAAGCATTATGTTATGCTTTAGCTATTGAAAAATAGCAGATCTACAAGCTCATAGCGCGGCACTGAGTGCCACGCTATGAGCTTGCTATTTTTGAAAAATTGTGAAAATGTGGTGCAAATCTTTGAATATATATTCTTTCAGAGCGAATGTTTTTAACTCAAATCTTTGCTTCTGGGGGGAGGTCCCTGGAACAACATATTTTCAGATGGGGGTCGGCGGCCAATTACATATATTTTTGGGGGTCCTTGACATGAAAATGTATGAGAATGACTGACATATAGAAACATGGATTTTTCAAGAAAACTGTCAGGATTTAGAAGAAGAATTTGTAGAATCGTCCTCATGTAGGTCTAAATGGGCTAATAATACTCATAGGCTCAGGTACAGTACATGAAAAAGTACATTAACTCAAGTACATTCATTCAGTGGTGTGCTTTTTTTTGTTTATTTTTTATTGTACTTAAGCATAAGTATCAATACTGCGTAAATGAATACCCTATACTTGATGATCATACTACAGCTATGACCTGATATGTCCAAGACTGTCACTTGACCTCATATATATGACATGAAATGACATATATACGTGATGACCTGGCATGTCCAAAACTGTTATTTTTTCAGGATTAAAAATAAATAAATAAAATATAGCAGATCTACAAGCTCGACGCGCCGCGTTTCAAGCTTGCAGATCTGCTATTTTGTGTGACACTGCTGTGTGATCAAGTAGGACGTTCATTTATGGAAGAAAAAAAACGCGAGTGGTTCAAATATGTAGATGAGAGGTGTCTGTCTGTCTGTCTGTCTGTCTGTCTGTCTGTCTGTCTGTCTGTCTGTCTGTCTGTCTGTCTGTCTGTCTGTCTGTCTGTCTGTCTGTCTGTCTGTCTGTCTGTCTGTCTGCGTGCGTGCGCGCGTGCGTGTGTGTGCGCGTGTGTGTGTGTGTGTGTGTGCTGGCGTGTGAGCGCAACTGGCGCATGTGTGCGCATGTCTTCTCTGAAAGAGCTCCATTAAATAGAAGTGCAGTTCAGGAAGTGCAGGCTTTTAAAAAACGTCAAATCAAGTCGACCGAATGGTTTCCTGTTTGGGGCGGGGACGCGGGCCGTGTACTTGTGGAATCCACAGCCTGCACCGGGCTGGGTGGCTGTCCCTATAAAAAGCCTCCCGTGGTTCCCGTGGTGGAAGCCGGAAGGAGTACTCAATGTTTTACATGTACTTTTTTAGTACATGTTTTTTTACCCATTTAGACCTGAGGACGATTCTACAAAATGTCTTGTTTTCTGAAAAAACCCTATGTTTCTATATGTCAGTGGTTCTCAAACTATTTCATGTCATTGACCCCCAGAATGATATGTAATTGGCCGCCGACCCCCCCATCTGAAAATATGTAGTTCCAGGGACCTCCCAGAAGCAAAGATTTGAGTTTAAAATGTGCCACATGTTCACGATTTTTCAAAAATACTAGACCTACAAGTTCATAGCGCGGCACTCGGTGCCGCACTATGAGCTTGTAGATCTGTTATTTTCCAACAGCTAAAGTATAACATAATGCTTAAAACACCAAGAGGGTTTCCCGCCCAGAATGGGTTAAGTAAAAGTATCAATTACTGCAGCAATATAGAAATGTTCTGTTTACAAGTTAACGTCCAGAATTCAAAATGTACTTGAGTAAAAAAGTACAAAAGTATTGGCATCAAGATGTACTTTAAAGTAACAAAAGTAAAAGTACTAATTGTACAGAATGTCCCATTTCAAGTTTTCAAATCCATACAAATCTTTTGAAAATATCAGATCTACAAGCTCACAATGTGTAGCATTGCAATGGATTGGCTGTTTTCAAATGGCCAAAATGTATACAGGGCTGAATGTGTGTTTTGTAATAATAATCAAAATCTACAAAGTACAAGTAACTAACGTTTTCAAATTGTAGTGGAGTAAAAATATAATAATTGCCTCTGAGATGTGGTGGAGTAGAAGGAAAAGCATTGGAAATTGGAAATACTCAAGTACAGATATGTCAAAATTGTACTTAAGTAGTAGTGGTAGTGGCAGTGGTGTAAAGTATACAATATTGTATATAAATACTTTATTGTATACTTTACACCACAGCGTGGTTCACCTTATAGTCAAAGCTAATATCCTGAAGTGAGTTGAGCCGACCTCACACTCTGAACCGCTCTGCCCATAATTAGCCCTTCGCTAAGCCCCACCCACTCCACTCTGCAATGGCAAGCTGTCCTTCTCACCCATTGGGTTGCACGTTAAATGAGGGGATTTCTCCATATAAATAATCAATCATTGCAGTAGCCACAGAGCTTCACAATGTCTTCTAAATCTAGTCAACAAGGCCTGCAGTATAGGCTTTGCACTGGACAAATGTGCATGACATTATTTCAATAAACATTTTAAGAGGGAGAAACAGTATCCAACAATCAACTTTAACGACTGTCCGACAGGAGTTTTCATGCAATGGACGGTAGCGATTAGTATTATTCCCATCACCTGGGTGGGGCAGACGTGTAACGTTGCCGACGTTAAGCTGTGTATGTGTTCAACAACACAGCCATGCAAAGTAACATTGAACGGTTGCTAAACTATTTGATTGCCACTGGACAATCGCTTTTGGGGTGGAGTTCCATATTCCTGCCGCCTTCCCAAGATCAATGGTCATTGCTGGGTGCACGGCACGCACACATGCACGCACGCACGCACGCACGCACGCACGCACGCACGCACGCACGCACGCACGCAGGCAAACTCAAGTTCCTGGAAGAAGATGCCTGGGTTGAGATAAAGATGTATTTATTAGGGGTGTGCATCTCTCCCTTACAAGACGATTCGATACGTATCGATACGCATGGGCTACGATGCGATTCGGGGACGATACATTTTATATACAGAACGATTCGATTCGATTCGATTCAGTCCAAATCGATACGATTTGGGAGGGTTGGGACTTCATTAAAAAACATCTAATTAATTGGAGGCTTTGTGATTGATTAATTAATCTCAATTAATCACATTTTAATCGCATATCAATAGGCCTATTTGACCTGAGCAGTGAGCTTTTTTTTCAAATGGATTTGGATATGAGTGAATCAATGAATAGTGACTACATAAGCATAGGCAATAAAACAAGTAGTAATAATAATAGTGATAATAATATTATTTATATAATGCTTAGACACTTTTCAAGGAGAACATGAGAAAACAAATAAAACCAACTTTATTAGAGAAAAACTAAGACTATGGAATAAAATAAATGAAAGCTATAGCAATATTCCAGAGGTGGGTTTGAATTTATAGGTTGTGGCATGTCTCTGAGTTTTGGAAGTGCATAGTTTGACAGGTCTGACTGCCTGCTGTGGACAGTGAAACCCTGACCATTAAACACGGGCAGACGCAACGATGTTCCCATTCGTCTTTGTGTCTGCCAAGGGGGCAGGCAGGCAGACTTTCCAACGTTGAAGCTCTAGGTCCTAGTGGTAGGAGGAGGGACTACATGCGGACCCGTGGATTCATGACCGGGAAACCCCGTGCAGCTGGGCTTTAACGTTGAGCGCTCGGTTGCCCTACGTCACTCAGGACCTCAAAGTTGAGGTCCTGGGAGGGACTTCCGGCAGTCTTCCGGGTGCTTCAAAACGCCACTGAGCAACTTCCACTGACATGAATAGCTGGGGGGGCGGAGCTTCGCGCCAGTTCAGTCTCTATTATATATATACTCTATGGTGTCTGCCCGTGTAAACGCAGCAGCGAGTGTGAGGGGTTGGGGAACGGATGGAAAGTACATAGTGTATAAGGAGGACTCCTTCTAACTATATGGACGTTAAACTAATGTTAGCTCCCATGCTAGCTACTAGCTAGTAGCTTCCCTCGTCAGACAACAGAACACCACCACAGATCGGGTGGAAGCTGTTGATATCACTGCTTGTGCCCGTGGATGGGAAATAAGATTTAAAAGGCTATGGAAGCGTGGATGTTACGTGCCACGTGGGTAGGTTTCTCTGTATTCCTCCCCTGTCTCTCCTTCCCTCTCCCCTCTTTCATCCTCTACAGGTCTGAGGTCCATAACCACCAGTGTGGCTGACTGCAGCAGCCCTCATTGGCTAGCCTCTGATTCTCTTGCTCCGCCTCCAACCAATCACACTCACCTGTGCCCTATTAAAGGGCTGTGTTTGGCACAGTGCAAGCTCTCTCTTCAACAAACACCAGTTGGATATTAGTTAGAGATCAAGTAACATTGCTGTGTTGTTCTGTCGTACGCTGTGTCTAGTGTGTATGCCCTGCCTTGGGACAGGTAAGACGGGGATCCCTATACATAGACGGCACGTAGGCAGAATCTATGTTAAACCACACTAGGTAAGGGATGGTTGCCACTTTTGTATTTATCCTCATTGGACAGGGTAGCTAGGCAGTCAGGCTTTTTGTTTTCATGTCAGTCAGTTAGACAGTATTGTGTTCACCTTAGCTGCTTAGTTTGTTATTTTGGCAACATCCGTGTCCCCTGGCAGTGGCATACTTATGTTTTGAAACTTGACAATTTTTGTATACACTGTAAATATTTTCTGATTAACCTACTAAAAACACTTAAGGTAATTTGTTGCCTCTAAACCTGTGTTGTCTCCGTTATTTGAACCTTTAATGCTTGGTATCCCCTTTCATCATTTATGTTGTGTTACCCTAGCCTCTAGACTTTTTGCTAAACAAGGGTTTCGTAACAGTGGATGAAAGCACAGATGTGTGCAATAAAGTTGTGTCGGATCTGCCTGTGCACCCCGTCCGCTGCTCGTGTGTTGTGACTGTCACTGGCTACTGATGCAGTTAAAGAGCGTCATAAGCATGCACCCTTCCTGCGCTGGAAGTAGCAGATCTACAAGTTATCTACCCGTCGCAATGCACATCGCTTTGGGCTTGTACATCTGTGTTTTTCCCGCAGTTAGTTGAATTATATCGATTCACAACTTTAGGATCGAACCAACGTCCGATCCAGACGCTATTTTGACCGATCCAGACACACGTGCATCGATGTAGTCGTATCGTTGATGTTAAAATCGATTATCGATTCATATCGATATTATTTGACACCACTAGTATTTATGTATTCATGCACAACTTTGTCGAGTGGGTGTCTTTGAACTTCACATTGAAGTTTCAACCGACAATCACGGCCTATACCTTTTGTACTTTCAGAGTTAACCCATTTTGGGCGGGAACCCCTTTTGGTGTTAGCATTATGTTATGCTTTAGCTATTGAAAAATAGCAGACCTACAAGCTCATAGCGCGCCACCGAATGGCGCGCTACGAGCTTGTAGGTCTGCTATTTTATAATATCGATGTAGAAGACATTTTTAGAATCTGATCTCATATCAAAATGGGTAAAACGAACAGTCAGCGGGTTGTATATTGTTGTAGTCGGTGCGTTCCTCCTCTCCTCAATCCCCAGAACCCTGGTTTATATCATACCCTTTTCTCATCGTGACATCCTTCCCCTCTTTCCATCACTCCCTCCCTCCCATCCTCCAGCTGTTTACCTCATTCTTTCCATCCCTCCATTTTCTTTCTTGTGCGTTTTTATTTTAATCGTGACCTTTGCCTCTTTCTTCCCTTCGGGATCACCTCCCTAAGATCTGACAACATGGCCTCTGGGGAGGAGAGATGTTTAGAAGCTCCCACGACAACAGAGCAAAGCAGAGCTCTGGGTGGTCATGCAAGCGCACCCCAATGTTGATATTAGCAACTAAAACTATGGCGAGTGTCTTTCATTTATTATTTGTATTCGATTTATTTATTTCACTGCATGGCAAAAACTAAATTAAAAACTAAGCTATTTTCCCCAAGTTTCCAAAACAGTGGGTCGGGACCTATCTTTTGCTTGTAGATCTGCTATTTTCACTAGTTTGGGTCTTGGGCAAACTTTCTTGGAATATTGATTTTTTTCCCGAAACCTTTTAACAACACAAAACTTGTATGGGGGTCTCTGGCGCAAAAACATTTTGGGATGGGGGTCCGCAGCCAAATGCCCAAATTCTTTCAATGACAAAAACTAAATAAAAACGAAATGAAAAACTAAGCTATGATAACTAAAACTAAACTAAATATTTTGACAATTTTGTCAACAAATAAAAACTAGACTAAAATTGTAAAATGTTATAGGAAGAGACTAGTGGACAAGAGATCCAATATAAGTAAAAGACACAAGTAATTTTACACTGGGTTGCATGCTGAAAATAGCAGATCTACAAGCTATTTTCAGCAAGTGTAAAATCAGCCATTATGACGCCATCAAGGCCCGTCAAAACACATGTCGACTAAATCAACTGTAGATTTAGTCGACTAAAATCTTATGATAT
>NW_027638437.1:0-15148 GCF_951216825.1 Electrona antarctica | reverse complement strand
AGCAATTAGGGGTTCAGTGTCTTGCTCAAGGACACTTCGACACTAACTCTAGAAAATAATTGTGCTAAGTGTTGTTGCTGTTGTTGTAACTGTTTGTTTTTTACTGTTGAGACCGAAGACAAATTTCCATACGTGGACAAATAAATGAAACTAACTCTGGGGGAGCCCGGGGTTCGAACCGGCCACTCTACCCCTGAGCCAGTGCCGCCCGTATTGTACATTATTGTACAGTACATATTGTACTCCAGTCAGTTACTATAGTTACTTTGCAGATTTAGATTTTCTTTTTTTTTAAATAATGATTCAAATGCTAAATCAGTACTTTTCCAAACACAGCCAATGTGATGGAGCTGTACAGTAGATTGTACAGTAGATGGGCTCTTTTCAAATAGGGCTTAAGTGGTTAGTAATTATGATAGATATGATTGAAATGGGCATGAGAACTTTCACTTTTATACTTAGTATAATTTGGTACTAATACTTTTGGACTTTGACTAATAAGATTTTGACTTCAGGACTTTTACTTGAACAAATATGTTTTATCCAATGTGGTAACATTATACTGTCTCTGCAGGATCTAGAAGAACTTGTCCACATTAATCTGTCTCATGGATCTAGAAGAACTTGTCCGCATTAATCTGTCTCATGGATCTAGAAGAACTTGTCCGCATTAATCTGTCTCATGGATCTAGAAGAACTTGGTCCGCATTAATCTGTCTCATGGATCTAGAAGAACTTGGTCCGCATTAATCTGTCTCATGGATCTAGAAGAACTTGGTCCGCATTAATCTGTCTCATGGATCTAGAAGAACTTGGTCCGCATTAATCTGTCTCATGGATCTAGAAGAACTTGGTCCGCATTAATCTGTCTCATGGATCTAGAAGAACTTGGTCCGCATTAATCTGTCTCGTGGATCTAGAAGAACTTGTCCGCATTAATCTGTCTCATGGATCTAGAATAACTTGTCCACATTAATCTGTCTCATGGATCTAGAAGAACTTGGTCCGCATTAATCTGTCTCATGGATCTAGAAGAACTTGGTCCGCATTAATCTGTCTCATGGATCTAGAAGAACTTGGTCCGCATTAATCTGTCTCATGGATCTAGAAGAACTTGTCCACATTAATCTGTCTCATGGATCTAGAATAACTTGTCCACATTAATCTGTCTCATGGATCTAGAAGAACTTGGTCCGCATTAATCTGTCTCATGGATCTAGAAGAACTTGGTCCGCATTAATCTGTCTCATGGATCTAGAAGAACTTGGTCCGCATTAATCTGTCTCATGGATCTAGAAGAACTTGTCCACATTAATCTGTCTCATGGATCTAGAATAACTTGTCCACATTAATCTGTCTCATGGATCTAGAAGAACTTGTCCGCATTAATCTGTCTCATGGATCTAGAAGAACTTGTCCGCATTAATCTTCAGTAGACTTGACTACTGTAATGGTGTTTTTACAGGTTTCCCTAAAACATCAGATGAGTGTAGTTGATTACCCATTTTGACCTGAGATCAGATTCTAAAAATGTCTTCTACATCCTGACAGTTTTCTGAAAAAGCTATGTTTCTATGTCAGCCGTTCTTTGATTTTTCAAAAATAGCAGACCTACAAGCTCGTAGCGTGCCACTCGGTGGCGCGCTATGAGCTTGTAGATCTGCTATTTTTCAATATCTAAAGCATAACATAATGCTAACACCAAAAGGGGTTCCCGCCCCAAAATGGGTTTAGAATGCTGCTGCTCGCAGCTCGACAATTAAGTGGAGCATATGACTCAAATTCTGGCTCTGTGTGACAATTTAACAAATAATTGATTTAAAATACTATTGTTTTGAATGGTTTAGGGTAAAAAATACATTAATGATCTTGTAGGACAGCATGAACCATCCAGACCTCTCAGGTCATCTGGGAAAGATCTGCTTTCTGTCCCTAAAAACTAAAGTCAATGTGGGGAAGGAGCATTTTGTTTTTCACATATCTGGAACAAACTCCCATGAACTGCAGCTCTGCTGGCACTTTTATTTCTTTTAAAACAACTAAAGACTTTCTATTTGTCTCTACCGTTTTACTTCTTTTGTTTTATGCATCCTAATGTCATTGCTTGTCATTGTTTTAGATATTTTAGATTTTAGCAGTGAGCCTATGGGCAGTATTATGCGTGTCTTAAGTACCAGGTCTTATTACTTAACTTAAGACCTGGAGGCGTGATCAATGCCATTTGGCTATTCTGAGTGGCCAAACAGCATTGACCACGCCTCCAGGTCTTAAGTTAAGTCATAAGACCTGGTACTTAAGACACGCATAATACTGCCCTATATCTCTGAAGTTATGGACACTGGGCTCACTTCCTTCCTGGACTACATGTTATCTCAGTAAAGGCTCATTCATAGTCTGGATTTTCGGTGGTGAGGTGACCACCGAACTACAACATGACGTCACGAGCCGCGGTGAAGATCAAACCACCGCCACCGCCCCAGCCCTTCTCTCTGTTTTTACTCACCACCGCTCAACGTTATTTCAGCTCCGGTGGTCACCTCACCACCGGAGCGGTGGTCACCTCACCACCGAAAATCCAGACTATGAATGAGCCTTAAGACAGCCCTCTCCCTATACACAAGGAGGAGCAGTGCACCAAAGCATTATGGGAATTGTAGTCCAGGAAGGAAGTGAGCCCATGTGTCCATGACATCAGAGACACTGGGCTCACTGCTAAAATCTAAAATATCTAAAACCACATATTACGCACATAAAGACCCCCCAGGAAAGTGTTCTAAATCTTCTAAACGTTATTAACATTATATAATATTTGTTTTGCAAAAAGGGTGAAGTGTCCCTTTAACTCTTGTTCAGGCTGGCAGCCCAACATCTGCTTTTGACCTGTTCAGATTTCACCCACATTCCAAGGCTATGGTTTCAAATTTAACCCATTTTGGGCGGGAACCCCTTTTGGTGTTTCAAGCATTATGTTATACTTTAGCTGTTGAAAAATAGCAGATCTACAAGCTCATAGCGCGGCACCGAGTGCCGTGCTATGAACTTGTAGGTCTGCTATTTTTGAAAAATCGTGAAAATGTGCCTCAAATCTTCCCTGGAACAACATATTTTCAGATGGGGGTCGGCGGCATATCATATCATATTACATATCATATTACATATCATTTTTGAGGTCCTTGACATGAAATATTGAGAACCACTGCTATGGAAACACGAGGTTTTTCAGGAAAAAAATACATTTTTTAAATTTCAACGTCAGTCCTAAATGGGTTAAAATGTGATTTCTAAAGATGCGTCTGATCCAGACCGAGACACATCTTTAGAAATCAGATCAGTAGAATTGATCCATCTGTAACTCAGAGTGCATTTGGACACTGACTCTGGAGAGTACAGTGAGAGTTATGACTGTAGGAGTCTAGCCCATTCTGACCTGAGATCAGATTCTAAAGTATACACAGTGAGAGTTATGACTGTAGGAGTCTAGCCCATTCTGACCTGAGATCAGATTCTAAAAAATATCTTCTACATCCTGACAGTTTTCTGAAAAAGCTATGTTTCTATGTCAGTCGTTCTTTGATTTTTCAAAAAATAGTAGACCTACAAGCTCATAGCGCGCCACTCGGTGGCGCGCTATGAGCTTGTAGATCTGATATTTTTCAACAGCTAAAGCATAGCATAATGCTAACACCAAGACCTGAGATCAGATTCTAAAAATGTCTTCTACATCCTGACAGTTTTCTGAAAAAGCTATGTTTCTATGTCAGTCGTTCTTTGATTTTTCAAAAAATAGCAGACCTACAAGCTCGTAGCGCGCCACTCGGTGGCGCGCTATGAGCTTGTAGATCTGCTATTTTTCAATAGCTAAAGCATAACATAATGCCGACACCAAAAGGGGTTCCCGCCCAAAATGGGCTAAGAGACATCTTTGCACTCGTGCTCTTCATTACAGTGTGCCACAGGGTGATGGGGCACCTCGGGTCTTCATTACAGTGTGCCACAGGGTGATGGGGCACCTCGGGTCAATTGGAAACCAAATGCCAGTCTGTCCGCACGGAAAAAACCATGAATGCTAATTTAAACTCAAGAGTGTAAATGGAATCATTTGGAGCAGTCTCCGGGGTTACAGGTGGACAAATGAACACTGAGGATTTGGACTGTGTACTACCTTGTAATGAACACTGAGGATGTGGACTGTGTACTACCTTGTAATGAACACTGAGGAGTTGGACTGTGTACTACCTTGTAATGAACACTGAGGATGTGGACTGTGTACTACCTTGTAATGAACACTGAGGATGTGGACTGTGTACTACCTTGTAATGAACACTGAGGATCTGGACTGTGTACTACCTTGTAATGAACACTGAGGAGTTGGACTGTGTACTACCTTGTAATGAACACTGAGGATGTGGACTGTGTACTACCTTGTAATGAACACTGAGGATTTGGACTGTGTACTACCTTGTAATGAACACTGAGGAGTTGGACTGTGTACTACCTTGTAATGAACACTGAGGAGTTGGACTGTGTACTACCTTGTAATGAACACTGAGGATGTGGACTGTGTACTACCTTGTAATGAACACTGAGGATCTGGACTGTGTACTACCTTGTAATGAACACTGAGGATCTGGACTGTGTACTACCTTGTAATGAACACTGAGGATCTGGACTGTGTACTACCTTGTAATGAACACTGAGGATCTGGACTGTGTACTACCTTGTAATGAACACTGAGGATCTGGACTGTGTACTACCTTGTAATGAACACTGAGGAGTTGGACTGTGTACTACCTTGTAATGAACACTGAGGATTTGGACTGTGTACTACCTTGTAATGAACACTGAGGATTTGGACTGTGTACTACCTTGTAATGAACACTGAGGATGTGGACTGTGTACTACCTTGTAATGAACACTGAGGAGTTGGACTGTGTACTACCTTGTAATGAACACTGAGGATCTGGACTGTGTACTACCTTGTAATGAACACTGAGGATGTGGACTGTGTACTACCTTGTAATGAACACTGAGGATTTGGACTGTGTACTACCTTGTAATGAACACTGAGGATTTGGACTGTGTACTACCTTGTAATGAACACTGAGGATGTGGACTGTGTACTACCTTGTAATGAACACTGAGGAGTTGGACTGTGTACTACCTTGTAATGAACACTGAGGATTTGGACTGTGTACTACCTTGTAATGAACACTGAGGATTTGGACTGTGTACTACCTTGTAATGAACACTGAGGATGTGGACTGTGTACTACCTTGTAATGAACACTGAGGAGTTGGACTGTGTACTACCTTGTAATGAACACTGAGGATCTGGACTGTGTACTACCTTGTAATGAACACTGAGGATCTGGACTGTGTACTACCTTGTAATGAACACTGAGGATCTGGACTGTGTACTACCTTGTAATGAACACTGAGGATGTGGACTGTGTACTACCTTGTAATGAACACTGAGGATCTGGACTGTGTACTACCTTGTAATGAACACTGAGGAGTTGGACTGTGTACTACCTTGTAATGAACACTGAGGATGTGGACTGTGTACTACCTTGTAATGAACACTGAGGAGTTGGACTGTGTACTACCTTGTAATGAACACTGAGGATCTGGACTGTGTACTACCTTGTAATGAACACTGAGGATGTGGACTGTGTACTACCTTGTAATGAACACTGAGGATGTGGACTGTGTACTACCTTGTAATGAACACTGAGGATGTGGACTGTGTGCTACCTTGTAATGAACACTGAGGATGTGGACTGTGTACTACCTTGTAATGAACACTGAGGATGTGGACTGTGTGCTACCTTGTAATGAACACTGAGGAGTTGGACTGTGTACTACCTTGTAATGAACACTGAGGATGTGGACTGTGTACTACCTTGTAATGAACACTGAGGAGTTGGACTGTGTACTACCTTGTAATGAACACTGAGGATCTGGACTGTGTGCTACCTTGTAATGAACACTGAGGAGTTGGACTGTGTACTACCTTGTAATGAACACTGAGGATCTGGACTGTGTACTACCTTGTAATGAACACTGAGGATGTGGACTGTGTACTACCTTGTAATGAACACTGAGGATGTGGACTGTGTACTACCTTGTAATGAACACTGAGGATCTGGACTGTGTACTACCTTGTAATGAACACTGAGGATCTGGACTGTGTACTACCTTGTAATGAACACTGAGGATCTGGACTGTGTACTACCTTGTAATGAACACTGAGGAGTTGGACTGTGTACTACCTTGTAATGAACACTGAGGATCTGGACTGTGTGCTACCTTGTAATGAACACTGAGGATGTGGACTGTGTGCTACCTTGTAATGAACACTGAGGATCTGGACTGTGTGCTACCTTGTAATGAACACTGAGGAGTTGGACTGTGTACTACCTTGTAATGAACACTGAGGAGTTGGACTGTGTACTACCTTGTAATGAACACTGAGGATCTGGACTGTGTGCTACCTTGTAATGAACACTGAGGATCTGGACTGTGTACTACCTTGTAATGAACACTGAGGAGTTGGACTGTGTACTACCTTGTAATGAACACTGAGGATCTGGACTGTGTGCTACCTTGTAATGAACACTGAGGATCTGGACTGTGTACTACCTTGTAATGAACACTGAGGAGTTGGACTGTGTGCTACCTTGTAATGAACACTGAGGAGTTGGACTGTGTACTACCTTGTAATGAACACTGAGGATCTGGACTGTGTACTACCTTGTAATGAACACTGAGGATCTGGACTGTGTGCTACCTTGTAATGAACACTGAGGATCTGGACTGTGTGCTACCTTGTAATGAACACTGAGGATCTGGACTGTGTACTACCTTGTAATGAACACTGAGGAGTTGGACTGTGTACTACCTTGTAATGAACACTGAGGATCTGGACTGTGTGCTACCTTGTAATGAACACTGAGGATCTGGACTGTGTACTACCTTGTAATGAACACTGAGGATCTGGACTGTGTACTACCTTGTAATGAACACTGAGGATCTGGACTGTGTACTACCTTGTAATGAACACTGAGGAGTTGGACTGTGTGCTACCTTGTAATGAACACTGAGGAGTTGGACTGTGTACTACCTTGTAATGAACACTGAGGAGTTGGACTGTGTACTACCTTGTAATGAACACTGAGGATCTGGACTGTGTGCTACCTTGTAATGAACACTGAGGATCTGGACTGTGTGCTACCTTGTAATGAACACTGAGGATCTGGACTGTGTACTACCTTGTAATGAACACTGAGGAGTTGGACTGTGTACTACCTTGTAATGAACACTGAGGATCTGGACTGTGTACTACCTTGTAATGAACACTGAGGAGTTGGACTGTGTACTACCTTGTAATGAACACTGAGGAGTTGGACTGTGTACTACCTTGTAATGAACACTGAGGATCTGGACTGTGTACTACCTTGTAATGAACACTGAGGATCTGGACTGTGTACTACCTTGTAATGAACACTGAGGATCTGGACTGTGTACTACCTTGTAATGAACACTGAGGATCTGGACTGTGTGCTACCTTGTAATGAACACTGAGGATCTGGACTGTGTACTACCTTGTAATGAACACTGAGGAGTTGGACTGTGTACTACCTTGTAATGAACACTGAGGATCTGGACTGTGTACTACCTTGTAATGAACACTGAGGATCTGGACTGTGTACTACCTTGTAATGAACACTGAGGATCTGGACTGTGTACTACCTTGTAATGAACACTGAGGAGTTGGACTGTGTACTACCTTGTAATGAACACTGAGGATCTGGACTGTGTGCTACCTTGTAATGAACACTGAGGATCTGGACTGTGTGCTACCTTGTAATGAACACTGAGGATCTGGACTGTGTACTACCTTGTAATGAACACTGAGGATCTGGACTGTGTACTACCTTGTAATGAACACTGAGGATCTGGACTGTGTACTACCTTGTAATGAACACTGAGGATCTGGACTGTGTACTACCTTGTAATGAACACTGAGGAGTTGGACTGTGTGCTACCTTGTAATGAACACTGAGGAGTTGGACTGTGTACTACCTTGTAATGAACACTGAGGATGTGGACTGTGTACTACCTTGTAATGAACACTGAGGATCTGGACTGTGTACTACCTTGTAATGAACACTGAGGAGTTGGACTGTGTACTACCTTGTAATGAACACTGAGGAGTTGGACTGTGTACTACCTTGTAATGAACACTGAGGAGTTGGACTGTGTACTACCTTGTAATGAACACTGAGGATCTGGACTGTGTGCTACCTTGTAATGAACACTGAGGATCTGGACTGTGTGCTACCTTGTAATGAACACTGAGGATCTGGACTGTGTACTACCTTGTAATGAACACTGAGGAGTTGGACTGTGTACTACCTTGTAATGAACACTGAGGATCTGGACTGTGTACTACCTTGTAATGAACACTGAGGAGTTGGACTGTGTACTACCTTGTAATGAACACTGAGGAGTTGGACTGTGTACTACCTTGTAATGAACACTGAGGAGTTGGACTGTGTACTACCTTGTAATGAACACTGAGGATCTGGACTGTGTGCTACCTTGTAATGAACACTGAGGATCTGGACTGTGTACTACCTTGTAATGAACACTGAGGATCTGGACTGTGTGCTACCTTGTAATGAACACTGAGGATCTGGACTGTGTACTACCTTGTAATGAACACTGAGGATCTGGACTGTGTGCTACCTTGTAATGAACACTGAGGAGTTGGACTGTGTACTACCTTGTAATGAACACTGAGGATCTGGACTGTGTACTACCTTGTAATGAACACTGAGGATTTGGACTGTGTACTACCTTGTAATGAACACTGAGGAGTTGGACTGTGTACTACCTTGTAATGAACACTGAGGATTTGGACTGTGTACTACCTTGTAATGAACACTGAGGATGTGGACTGTGTACTACCTTGTAATGAACACTGAGGAGTTGGACTGTGTACTACCTTGTAATGAACACTGAGGATGTGGACTGTGTACTACCTTGTAATGAACACTGAGGAGTTGGACTGTGTACTACCTTGTAATGAACACTGAGGATCTGGACTGTGTACTACCTTGTAATGAACACTGAGGAGTTGGACTGTGTACTACCTTGTAATGAACACTGAGGAGTTGGACTGTGTACTACCTTGTAATGAACACTGAGGATCTGGACTGTGTGCTACCTTGTAATGAACACTGAGGATCTGGACTGTGTACTACCTTGTAATGAACACTGAGGATCTGGACTGTGTACTACCTTGTAATGAACACTGAGGATCTGGACTGTGTACTACCTTGTAATGAACACTGAGGAGTTGGACTGTGTACTACCTTGTAATGAACACTGAGGATCTGGACTGTGTGCTACCTTGTAATGAACACTGAGGATCTGGACTGTGTACTACCTTGTAATGAACACTGAGGATCTGGACTGTGTGCTACCTTGTAATGAACACTGAGGAGTTGGACTGTGTACTACCTTGTAATGAACACTGAGGATTTGGACTGTGTACTACCTTGTAATGAACACTGAGGATCTGGACTGTGTGCTACCTTGTAATGAACACTGAGGAGTTGGACTGTGTACTACCTTGTAATGAACACTGAGGAGTTGGACTGTGTACTACCTTGTAATGAACACTGAGGATTTGGACTGTGTACTACCTTGTAATGAACACTGAGGATGTGGACTGTGTACTACCTTGTAATGAACACTGAGGATCTGGACTGTGTACTACCTTGTAATGAACACTGAGGATCTGGACTGTGTACTACCTTGTAATGAACACTGAGGATCTGGACTGTGTACTACCTTGTAATGAACACTGAGGAGTTGGACTGTGTACTACCTTGTAATGAACACTGAGGATTTGGACTGTGTACTACCTTGTAATGAACACTGAGGATGTGGACTGTGTACTACCTTGTAATGAACACTGAGGAGTTGGACTGTGTACTACCTTGTAATGAACACTGAGGATGTGGACTGTGTACTACCTTGTAATGAACACTGAGGAGTTGGACTGTGTACTACCTTGTAATGAACACTGAGGATCTGGACTGTGTACTACCTTGTAATGAACACTGAGGAGTTGGACTGTGTACTACCTTGTAATGAACACTGAGGAGTTGGACTGTGTACTACCTTGTAATGAACACTGAGGAGTTGGACTGTGTACTACCTTGTAATGAACACTGAGGATCTGGACTGTGTGCTACCTTGTAATGAACACTGAGGAGTTGGACTGTGTACTACCTTGTAATGAACACTGAGGAGTTGGACTGTGTACTACCTTGTAATGAACACTGAGGAGTTGGACTGTGTACTACCTTGTAATGAACACTGAGGATCTGGACTGTGTGCTACCTTGTAATGAACACTGAGGAGTTGGACTGTGTACTACCTTGTAATGAACACTGAGGAGTTGGACTGTGTACTACCTTGTAATGAACACTGAGGAGTTGGACTGTGTACTACCTTGTAATGAACACTGAGGAGTTGGACTGTGTACTACCTTGTAATTTGGACTGTGTACTACCTTGTAATGAACACTGAGGAGTTGGACTGTGTACTACCTTGTAATCTGTGATGAGACTGTAAGTCTCTCATGGCATTAAGTTAATTACATTCTGATTGAAGTGCAGCCACATCTACAGTTAAGGTAATTAAAGTCATTCCTTTTGTGAAGTTTAAGTTTTCCTATTTTCTTAATGAGATGTAGCAAAAGAGACTTTGCTATTTGTCACATGACAACGTATACATAGTCAAGTTAACCCATTATGGACGGGAACCCGTTTGTGTTTTAACTAAGCATTATTTAGCTATTGAAAAATAGCAGATCTACAAGCTCATAGCGCGCCACCGAGTGGTGCGCTACGAGCTTGTAGGTCTGCTATTTTTGAAAAATCGTTAAAATGCGGCACAAATCTTTGAATATATATTCTTTCAGAAGACTTTTTATTTATTTCAACGTCAGGCCTAAATGTGTTTATTGGGTCAATATCTGACACATACATGTGCTCATTTTCTTTCTGATTCCAAATGATCTTCCCCCCTCCCTTTCTGTGCATTCCCCATTGCTGCTAGATGTTATACTATGTATGTCTGCCTTAAAAAGGGATTATCATACCTGCCGTTCTTGCCATACGTCACTTGTACTAATTTTATCTGATCTAGTTTTTCATATTTTATATTCCATTTAGGCCTGGTGTCGAAACAAAAAAAAAGTATTCTGAAAGAATATATATTCAAAGATTTGTGCCGAGTTTCACGATTTTTCAAAAATAGCAGACCTACAAGCTCGTAGCAGGCCACTCTGTGGCGCACTATGAGCTTGTAGATCTGCTATTTTTCAATAGTTTAAGTATGGTACGGTACATAATGGTTTTTAGTGCTAGTCTTTGTGGAACATGTCAACAGGTTGGAAAGAAACTAAAGCAACGTATTACTTAAAGTAATATAATTACCCTTTTCCAGTAACTAGTAATATAATTAATTACTTTAATTTGAGCAATAATATTACTAATATGTTACCATTTTCTAAAAGTAACTTGTAACCTTTTCACATGCCTTGGTGGTACTGTGGGCTTGAGTGTTTATAAATGCTAGACTGAGGGGCCTTTCTGTGTGGAGTTTGCATGTTCTCCCCGTGTCCCCTAGGGTAGGTACCCTCACATGTTCTCCCCGTGTCCCCTAGGTTAGGTACCCTCACATGTTCTCCCCGTGTCCCCTAGGTTAGGTACCCTCACATGTTCTCCCCGTGTCCCCTAGGTTAGGTACCCTCACATGTTCTCCCCGTGTCCCCTAGGTTAGGTACCCTCACATGTTCTCCCCGTGTCCCCTAGGTTAGGTACCCTCACATGTTCTCCCCGTGTCCCCTAAGGGTAGGTACCCTCACAAAAACATGCACCCCCGTCAGGTGAGAAGAAGAAGCAGCTTGGACTCCTCATGCATAGAAGGAAGCATGAGGTCAGTCCGCTGCCCCCCCAGGTTGGCAGAGGAAGTGTAGCGCCCAGGATTACATTAGATAATTGACATTGGGTGAAAAAAATGGGTTGCAAAATCGTGGGATAAAATTTATAAGAAAAAAAAAATGAAAATAAATGGTAGACTGGGTTGCTTTGCAGGCTGCTGATCTGTCTGGATAGACTCTAGAGCGGATACAGAAACTATGCACACTCGTCTGTATGTGTGAATTATCGGATGCGGAGAAGGGCAGGCCTTACAACGTCCAAAACAAACTGGGTAGTGAGACACTTTTATAGGGACAAGAGATACAATTACTGGGGGCGAGAAACAAAGTAGTAGCTAGTTACTACTAATGACGTCCTGCTGCATGTCATAACTATGGGACCCTGACGAAGGCTGAGTGCCAAAACGCGTTGGTCCTTCTTTTTGTAATGTTCTTTGCCATTCCTTAACACCGGGGCTCCACCGGGCGCGTTGCGTCTCCGTCGCGTGCGTCAAAAAACGCACCGGTTCAATTTTAATGCACGCGTTACGCCAGGGCTCCACCGGACGCGTTGCGTCTCCGTCGCGTCGCGTCAAAAAACGCACCGGTTCAATTTTAATGCACGCGTCGCGTCTCCGTCAACGCGGGCTGTGTAGCCACCCTTCATTGATTAAAAAGGGAACATTCCCTGACGGTGACGGAGACGCGACGCTGACGCGCCCGGTGGAGCCCGGCCGCGCGTCAAGCAACGCAACGCGGGCAGTGGAGCCACCCTTCATTGATTAAAAAGGGAACATTCCCTGACGGTGACGGGACGCTGACGCGCCCGGTGGAGCCCTGGTGTTACTCTTAAATAAAAAAGGTTTTTTTTCACCTCACTGGAACAGAGTGCCTTGGACCCTCTTCTTTAAATGTTTAGTAACTAGTTACCTTTGACAGGGAGTAATAGTCATAATATTACTTCTTTTAAGTAACTATAGTAATAGGTAATATACTGTCGTTTTTGAGTAACTTTTCCAACACTGTCCCACCAACATGTTGCTTCTTGCCTTGTCCTTGGTTTGAGTGAGTGACAAATAATCTCTCTCCTTTATTATTCTCCTCCATCTACCATCTTGCCAATCTCACCAGAGGCTGAAGAGCAGCTGTCCTCCTCAGCATGGAACCAGCTCAGTACAGTCAATATGTCACCACACGCCACTCGCCTTTTCTTGTCCCTCGCAGCCGCGGGACGCACGTGGCTGCTCATCTTCATCATGGCGATGATTATAAGATGCTTGTCACTCTCAGAGATAAATCTACAGGTCGCTCCTCATATCAAGCCCTGCTTGGTTAGCCGGCGGAGCCACAAGGTCAAGGAGCAGATGAGCCATATTACACACACCTTCTGCATGGATGCTCACCTTTGTGAACATTTGATTTTCTTGTGCTATTTGTTATTATAGGATAGACAAAACCATCTTGAAATCCACATTCTGAAGATATAGTATCTCTATATTTGATATTTTCATATCAACTGCATTTGAGAACTTGCATGCTATAACACTTTAACCCAGTTTGGGCGGGAACCCCTTTTGGTGTTTTAAGCATTATGTTATACTTTAGCTATTGAAAAATAGCAGATCTACAAGCTCGTGAATCGGGAAAATGTGGCGCAAATCTTTGAATATATATTCTTTCAGAGCGAACGTTTTTAACTCTTATCTTTGCTTCTGGGGGGGTCCCTGAAACAACATATTTTCAGATGGGGGTCGGCGGCCAAATACAGATCATTTTTTGGGGTTCTTGACATGAAATATTGAGAACCACTGATATAGAAACATTGGTATGATTTAGAGGACCTGTTTTTAAATTTCGATGTCAGGCCTAAATGGGTTAAAATGATTTGTGGTCACTGGCACGTGTACATTGTGTTCTTACTGTACCCTAACAAACATTTTGGACATAATTAATCCCACAAGTTAAGATCAAACCCTGTGCATATTCACAACAATCACATCAGGAGTTGTACCCGATAAATAGTTTCAAAAACCACATTACCAATGTGTACTTAAAGGAGCATAAGCACAAGTAAGCAACACAGTGCCAGCTAATTAAAATAATAACCAGTGTGTTAAATGTAGGTGCTTTGTATTTCATTGTCCGCTCTGTCTTCAACAAATTACGTTGGGAGCTTTTAAAAACAGAGCCTGTTGTTAATGGCATTTAATGTTTGTGTTGGGGACACGATGACGTACATTTTCCCTTCATTGTCAATGGAGTTTTTAAAACAAACAATACACCTGTATATAGGCCCTCAAACATATTGAATGGCCAAAAGGTTAATTGGGGTGAAGTGTTGTTTTAGATAGGATAATACAGAGACAGGGGGGCTAAAACTAAAGCAATGCAGCTTCTCCAGGTTGAATCAAACTGGCAATGTCACTATTCTGTGCTCAATAAATGCACTATGCAGACAAAAACCTAACTTATCTTAACCCATTTAGGCCTGACCTCAACATTTAAAAAAAATCTTCTAAATCCTCCAGTTTTCTGAAATAAATATTTTCACGATTTTTCAAAAATAGCAGACCTACAAGCTCGTAGCGTGCCACTCGGTGGCGCGCTATGAGCTTGTAGATCTGCTATTTTTCAATAGCTAAATTATAACATAATGTTTAAAACACCAAAATGGGTTAATAACAATATATGATTGATACTGATGGTTCTGTCAGACCTCAGATCAGTTAGCGTTTCATAGATTCCTATCCAAGTTCAGAGAGGCAGCTCTTACGTGACACTGTGCTCTGGAAAACATACTGCATCTCCAAAACAACTGTCTGGATCGCCATGGAAACAAGCACAAGTTTGTCCCCCTTCAAATAGATTGCTTTTCTTTATATCTATTTTTCTCCTTTGATTGTTTAGGGCCATTACTTGCTGTTCTTGCTTTCTCTGTAATACCTGCAATTGCTGCTGCAGTTTATGTTGACCATCTTATCTCAATCTGGGAACCCATTCTGTAAAATAAATAAATCACACTCTTGTAAGTGAGGGGCACCCGCTGTGTCTGGCTGCCATATGACGTCACTGCTTAAAGCAAACATTAAAAGTCCATAGACTATGGCAGTCACTTCCATTCATTGCCTCTACATACGTTATACAGTGT
>NW_027638438.1:157939-162313 GCF_951216825.1 Electrona antarctica | reverse complement strand
CCTTTGACCTGCATTTTCAGCATCTGCCTTTTATAGCGCCACCAGGAGGCCGACTTTTGTAAAACACATTTTTTGATATTACTCCTCCAGATTCTGTCCAAAAATCTCACAAATCGTTACACAGCATCTCTATGGTCATGTGCTCAAGTCGGATCTGTCCGATATTTCATATTCCATCCTAATTGACTATAATTGGCTTTCACAGTTTGCAAGATTGTCCCGTTTTGAACAAAAGCCTCAAATCATGAACGCAGCGTGCAATTCACGTGAAATCTTTCACACATTTTCTTACTAGGCTGAGGAATATATCCCACCCTTTTCACATTGGCCTGTTATAGCGCCACCAACAGGTTGATTTTTGCAAAACACATTTTTGGAACAAAATGCCTCAAATCATCCACTTGTCATCAAAGGCGTATGAAGAAATGGCACCCTTTTCACATTGGCCTATTATAGCGCCACCAGGAGGCCACAACCTGACCTGGCTTGGTGGAGACCTGTGCCCCGAGGGGCACTTTTTCTAGTTATGTTTTGTTTCTGATCCAATTCATTGTTCTTTCAGACTTCAGATCCATCACCAAGGAAGGGGCAGAAACCTTGTATCTCCATATTTTAACTTGTTTTTGTTTTGTTTCATAAATGAATGCCTCACATATATACCTATCATAGTACAGCATCACACATATATACCTATCATAGTACAGCATCACACATATATACCTATCATAGTACAGCATCACACATATATACCTATCATAGTACAGCATCACACATATATACCTATCATAGTACAGCATCACACATATATACCTATCATAGTACAGCATCACACATATATACCTATCATAGTACAGCATCACACATATATACCTATCATAGTACAGCATCACACATATATACCTATCATAGTACAGCATCACACATATATACCTATCATAGTACAGCATCACACATATATACCTATCATAGTACAGCATCACACATATATACCTATCATAGTACAGCATCACACATATATACCTATCATAGTACAGCATCACACATATATACCTATCATAGTACAGCATCACACATATATACCTATCATAGTACAGCATCACACATATATACCTATCATAGTACAGCATCACACATATATACCTATCATAGTACAGCATCACACATATATACCTATCATAGTACAGCATCACACATATATACTTATCATAATACAGCATCACACATATATACTTATCATAGTACAGCATCACACATATATACTTATCATAGTACAGCATCACACATATATACTTATCATAGTACAGCATCACACATATATACCTATCATAGTACAGCATCACACATATATACTTATCATAGTACAGCATCACACATATATACTTATCATAGTACAGCATCACACATATATACTTATCATAGTACAGCATCACACATATATACTTATCATAGTACAGCATCACACACATATATACTTATCATAGTACAGCATCACACATATATACTTATCATAGTACAGCATCACACAAAAGCAACAAATGATGAAGGAGATCCACAAGCTCGCCTCGAAGCACATTTTGAGCTTGTAGATCTGCTAACTTTTGATGTTTTTGAATTTCCATCCTGAAAAGTATTCTGTCCAAGTTTTGGACATTTGAGGTTTTGCTCCTCCCCTTTCTTAGTCCACTTCCTCCCTTGTGCTTCTGTGTTTATTCCTACTAACAACAACACTATAGAGGGTATGCGCGTGACATCATCGTACCTGGAAGTTATGCGGGAACGCCCACTGAGTGGCAAAAAACTACTTTCTGGCCTTGACAGCCCATTCATCCAAACAGAAAAGTCCTGTCTGATTGCATTAAACAATGTTAAACTCACCAACATTGCAGCTGAACGAAAAGCTTGAATTAACCTCTTTCTATCTACAGTTTTCGTTTCATGAAAATCCACCATAGAAACGTTATGAACTACTTTCTGTCAAGAAATGCCCTGCATTTGATTATTTTTGGAAGTGCTTGTTTTCAATAACACAACATTTCGCTGCCTCCTGCATTATGTGACATTTATAAACAGGTGGTATGCAGGACGGTTGAGTGATTTCCAACGAGCGCTTCCAAACTCCAACACTCCATGCTGCTCAATGTTTTGCCACTCAGTCTAGATGAGGGGGGCGTGTCCTGATGGGAAAAGCATGCATGTGCATACTCTCTATAGAGCGTCGCACAGTGGCGTGCACAGACATTTAGAGGGGCAGGTGCTCAAGTGGAAAAAAAGGGCACTTTGTGCAGCGCGTGGAACCGGCCGGTTGCCTTAATAGTGTGAGATTTATAGATTGTGGGGCCTAAATAATATATTAGAAGCTTTTTATCAAGAATTGATCAATGTTACCATGGTCCACATGGTAACATTGATGGTAACATTTCATTTTTCATTTTCGAAAGGGCACATTGCCAAAACAACAAACACAATTTTTTGGGTCGAACAAATAATTAATGAAAGAAGAAAAAAACGGCAGGTTACAACACTTTTTTTGTTGTTTTTCTTTTTTGTAATTATTTGTTTGGTCCAAAATATTGTTTGTGTTGTCATGAGTTGTCACGACTCGAGTTGGCTTTGTCCGCGGCGTAACCGTCTTTAAATAAATACTTTTTGAAATTATTTGTCTATGGGAAAAATGCATTGGGATTCATTTCCAGGTCCATGGTAGGGGGCGGGACTGCGACACTCTATAAGCGTCTAGACCACGTGGTCTAGGGCACGTGGTCTAGACCACGTGGTCTAGACCACGTGGTCTAGACCACGTGGTCTATACCACGTGGTCTAGGGCAGTGGTGCTGAACAGATTCTGTGATGCTGTGAACAGAATCTGTCGTGAGAGTCTTTAAGAGAGTTGGAGTTGTGCGAGCTACGACCCGATAGTAAATCAGTGTCTTTGGGCTTGATAAGCTTGATAAGCTTGATAAGCTTGATAAGCCCAAAGCTTATTGATAACGGGTACTCAATAAGCTTGTTTTCGGAATCGGTTATCGAGCTCCATCCCTACTCATGACTGTAGGTCATGAGTAGGCCGGACCAAACACATGCACCCTGCACATTGAGGATGACCCCTGGTTTGCAGCGAGTGACCTTTGACCCTCCCTCTCTCTCTGTGTCGTCTCCGTCCAGGCCTCTCCCGCTGCTCTGGCCAAGAGCGTCCTGGCCGAGGTCCCGAACCAGGTGGTGGATTACTACAACGCCAAAGGCATCAAACCCAAGTGTCTGTCTGACTTCGAATCCAACAGGCCATTCAGCCCCTGATGACTGCACTGGACGAAACACACACCAATCCTACCGTACCGTACCGTACCGTACCGTACCGTACCGTACCGTACAGTACATTCAGCCCCTGATGACACTGGACTAAACACACACCGAGACACACGTACAGTACAGTACAGTACAGTACAGTACAGTACAGTACAGTACAGTACAGTACAGTACAGTACAGTACAGTACAGTACAGTACAGTACAGTACAGCAGCGGTTCTCAGTTTGGTGCCAAGGACCCCCCGAATTGAGATTTATTTGGCAGCGGACTCCCATCTGAAAATGTTTTGTGCCAGGGACCCCCCAGGGACCCCCCAGGGACCCCCCAGGGACCCCCCAGAAGAGCTGATGTGGAAGGGAAAGGAGGAGGAGAAAAAAATGTGTAATCCTCAATATTTTCCAGTATTTTCCACACATTTTAAATAGCAGGTGTACAAGCCGGACCCCTCTTTGAGAACCACTGTAGTACAGTGCACACACACACACACACACACACACACACACACACACACGCGCACACACACACACACACACACACACACACACACACACACACACACACACACACACACACACACACACACACACACACACACACACACACACACACACACACACTCTCTACATGCGCGCAATGCGTTGACAGGCAAAAGTGCAAACAGACACTTGCAAAATGCACAAACATACACATACATGCATATATACGGTACCACCATACGTAACAGTAGCCTAGCTCAGAGGATAGAGTCTCACGGTGATTCGGAAACTACTCCATTTATGACTATTGCATGTTTGGCCCAGTGATGGCGCTGCCCGTCGCCTGGCGAAAAAAAAACCACATTACTACAGTATGTACGTAACCTGAGAGATATGTTTATAGAAATACTGTAAGAGCATGCAGAGTGAAACTAGAGCCGGCCCGGATAAAATGACACTCTTACCTTATTTTAGATAACTAGCAAGAACAGTTATTAGTACAGTAAGGGTCTGCAACCTTTTTCACATGAAGTGCCATGTTTTCATTTCCGTGGTGGTCAGTGTGCCATATATTTCTAATTATGACACCACATC
>NW_027638438.1:100439-152939 GCF_951216825.1 Electrona antarctica | reverse complement strand
GTATCTCTATGGTCATGTGCTCAAGTCGGATCTGTCCGATATTTCATATTCCATCCTAATTGGCTATAATTGGCTTTCACAGTTTGCAAGATTGCCCCGTTTTGAACAAAAGCCTCAAATCATGAACGCAGCATGCAATTTACGTGAAATCTTTTACACATTTTCTTACTAGGCTGAGGAATATATCCCACCCTTTTCACATTGGCCTGTTATAGCGCCACCAACAGGTTGATTTTTGCAAAACACATTTTTGGAACAAAATGCCTCAAATCATCCAATTGCCATCAAAGGCGTATGAAGAAATGGCACCCTTTTCACATTGGCCTATTATAGCGCCACCAGGAGGCCACAACCTGACCTGCCCTGGTGGAGACCTGTGCCCAGAAGGGTACTTTTTCTAGTTAACATGTATTATGGTGGTATTGGAGAGCCAAATATATCCTGAGGTGGTACATACTTCAGTATAAAAAGGTTGGGAACCAATGGGTTAGACCGTTAGAGGACACACCAGTATGTGCTGTTGGTTTTGTATACCAGTCTCACATTGACAAAACCGCTGCTCAGGTGGTATATGCGACTCCACCTTCCCGTTTTCATGAGCGGACGACCAAAACCGTCTAGGTTATCCTCCAAATAGTCCTCAATGTATAAGGTGTATAGCCTACTGCTGCTGCTGGTATAGAGTGGATGAACAGATAGATCTGGCTTGATGGCTTTTGGTACGTCTTATACCTTGTTCACTCTTTGGGTTGTAATTTATGCGAATCATGTCCCTTCGGTCACTCTCAATATGATCTTGTTTTTTTCCATTATCTCAGATAAAATGGAACCGTACATTAACCACTTAAATTAAAAAAATCTGAACTATCCCTTTAAGTAATTATCTTCCATCAAATGAAAATTGTAACAGCATCTGGAGTGGGTTTCATGGCCTTCTCCCAATCTTTATGTTTTGTTAGAAAGTCTCTGTATTTGGGAGCCCAAAGTCGGTTCTTAGGTGAATTTTACTCACAAATATCCACAGTATTTTTTTTTGCCCACATTTATTAAATATAATTATTATTTTTCGCTCCCATTTACTTGTCTTAGAGTATGTTGCATCCGGATGATACAGTCATGATCACAGTTGTATCAGGACATCAAAGACATTGTATGAAACTGTTGACGTATACATCTTATCTACAGTGCAGAATATCATGTTTTACTGTGTACGGTGTACCTACCGCATACTGGGCCATTCCCTGCTGTAGTGTTTTACTGTGTACGGTGTACCTACCGCATACTGGGCCATTCCCTGCTGTAGTGTTTTACTGTGTACGGTGTACCTACCGCATACTGGGCCATTCCCTGCTGTAGTGTTTTACTGTGTACGGTGTACCTACCGCATACTGTGCCATTCCCTGCTGTAGTGTTTTACTGTGTACGGTGTACCTACCGCATACTGTGCCATTCCCTGCTGTAGTGGAATTCAACGGTCAATATTATTGATAATATGAAATAAAGGCTTAAAAGGTGGTGGTGGTGCATGGTTGTGCCTGAATACCAGTGGTGTAAAGTATACACTTAAGTACTGTACTTAAAGGAGAATTCCATGCTAGAAGGCTTTCTTACCTTTATTTGTAGTTGTTACATCCCCACCAAAGAGGTCCAGGTGTTATTTTGTGCAAAAGCGCATTATTGGCTATTTCCCCTACCATAAGCCCTCAATGAATTGCATTGAACTGCATTGAATTGAATGGGGCATTGGGGTGTTGTGCTAATTCACTTATTTCTATCGCTCAAAAATCTTTTTTTTTTGTATAAATCCTCTCTTCTCTTCCCCCATTGAGGGCTTATATTAGGGGAAATAGCCAATGCACTTTTGCACAAAATAACACCTGGACCTCTTTCGTGGGGACGTAACAGTATTTGTACTTTACTTGAGTAAACAAATGTATATAGCTAGCTATGGCTGCGCCCAGGGCACCCCTCCGACTACAACATGGGCTCAATTTGGGGAAAAAAGCGGCATCAATGAAAGGGCGACGAGGTATTAAAGGGAAATGTAATCTAGCACAATGTATTCCAGCATAAATATAATGTCATATAAGTATAATGTCTAAATCAGTGGTTTTCAACCCTTTTCATATCAAGGCCCATTATTTTGGGCATTGAGCCACGGAGTTGACCACCATGTGATGACATGTAGCCTCCCAGACCCAAAACTAAAGAATATTTTCGTTAGATAATGTTTTGTCCACAATTCCATGCTGTATTGATGGGGTACCATTACGAGAGATACCAGGCAAACGTTGATCACAATAACAATTCGTCTACGCTCTCTACTTGTGTAGACTTCTTGTAAGTTAAGTAATGCAGATGTTTAAAGGGGCATTCCACTCATTTTCAACATTTTACTATGTCATTAATATACCTTAGAGCTGTTGTGTGGAAATAGAACTAGAGGTCTGAAAAAAATCATTAACATGGTGAAACACATCTTGATGATGTCATCAAGATGTGTTTCACCATGTTAATGATTTTGAGAAGTACAGTTCTAGGAAACACAGAATGGGGGGACTTTTTTATTATTTCCACACAACAGCTCTAAGGTATATTAATGACATAGTAAAATGTTGAAAATGGGTGGTTTTCCCCTTTAACTAATAATGTAACTCTCGAGAGCGTCAAATGAAACCAAATGGACCCGCAGGGTCCATTTGGTTTCATTTGACGCTCTCAAGAGTTAATGGTCTATAAGGGTCCATTCTATTTAGTTGCCAACTCTCCATCATTTAGCTGGGGACCACCTGGAACCCCCTCAAGGACCACTGCATGGTCGTCCCTGGACTACTGGTTGAAAACCACTGCTCTAAATGGTTAAGTAAGGCTCCACAATGGCTGGTAATAACAAAGGGCCTGTCTGTCGTCTTTTGGGACATAACAAACGTCTCCATCTCACGAAAGGCGCTAACCCTAACCCTAACCCTAACCATAACCCCGTCAAGGGACCCACCAGACGTAGGCTACGTTGTTGTGTAGTTAATGATGGTGGTGGAAGGTCACAAAACCAAACAGTGTACCAAACCAAACTTCAAGGTCTGACACCAGGACATTATTTTGTGCAACTTCCAGTAAATGTGGCACGCGTATTTACAGGAATCCCTGAGGAGAAAGATAAGGCCAGATGGCCACGGTATGGCACAACATGAGGCTATTGTTGAGAACACGACATGATTTATATATAGATGCATTGAACGATGAGGTATTACGACGGTGTAAAACCAAATGTCGGGGCGTCAGTTCATCTGTATCATTGAACGATGAGGTATTACCACGGTGTAAAACCAAATGTCGGGGCGTCAGTTCATCTGTATCATTGAACGATGAGGTATTACGACGGTGTAAAACCAAATGTCGGGGCGTCAGTTCATCTGTATCATTGCTACACCTACTGCAGTATTACTCTCAACTTAACCTCTGCATTGCATAAATCAATGTATACCTTTGCAACCACTATATTAATGGCAAGTATTCCTATACTGCTTAACCCTTAGACAGATTACTACTGGAAAACACGTGGAGTTTTGCATTAGTTCTGTCTGACTTGTACGTGATTTTCCGTAGTTCTCTTTTTTTATTAATACCAATAAATTAATTCGGTCCGCACCTCTGTATAGAGTATCGAGCATAAATATCAACTACATTTCCCAGAATTCCCGTGTCACGTGACACACGTGTATGCTTTCCTATTGGAAACTGACGCCCAGCCCCCAGTGAACAGGGGGGTTGGTTGACTCCTCCGAGGTGGGAACTGGAGGAAGAGTTTTTCAGCCAGGTTTGCAGTCGCCGCAAAAAAAACAATCTGAAAAATGATCCATCCGTGTCCAGTGGCATTCTCCAGTCCCGGACCGTTGGCCGGGCTGCAACATCCACCCTCGCGGATTACACGTGTGCAATGTTTTTTCTTCTCCCCACCGGAGTTACCACCAAGGCTGATGCCTTCGCTAAAAGGTAATTTTATTGTATTCGAAAATGCCCTAATATGACATGTCTAGTAAGACGATCCCTATATTTGGCCCGAGCCGACCTAGTGCTGATATCAGATAGATGTGGTAGAACCATATATGGATAGATCTAACTGGTTTAGTCATCGTGACAGGCATAGTCGGAGAATATATAACAAGGGTCGGTACTATAGGTGATCGACGTAGCTAACAAAAACATCTGATCAAATGAATGTATTGTACTGTGTCTTTGTGGGCCGAATCGTGGCATCGTGGCATACAAATAGATGTTTGTATAATTAGTATCACGATAAAATAATATGGCGACGTTAGAATGACAATGAGTGATCGTGCGTAATGTAGCTGCCCAGCGTATATCCAGCACCATCGCGTCACCACATTCCACTGGCTGTTGGCTAGTAGTAGTTGCTAACAAACGCTGCACAAATGGTACTGGCTATTGGCCGGGCCACAAGCCCGGGCAATAGCCAGTACCAATGTTGCTGGATGATTGCGACGCAATGGTGCTGGATATACCCTGGGCAGCTAGCTACATTACCAGCGATCACTCATTGGTGTTTCATTCTAACGTCGCCATATTATTTTATCGTGATACTACTTATACAAGCATCTATTTGTATTTTTCATGCCACGACTCGGCCCACAAAGACACTGCACAATAAAATCATTTGATCGCCAGCAGCCGGGTAAAACGCCATCTAATAGTAGCGTGCACTGACTACAGCTAAAATGTTTATTTCTTTTTATATATTTAGAACTGGCATCAGATGAGGAGGAGGAGGAGGAGGATGAAGAGTCAAGACTGCGATGGCGTTCTCCGACACTGAACCGGATTCATTCATTCATTCATTTCAGGGGGGGGCAGTTTTTGGGTGTTTTTTTTATTTAGCCTACTCACACATAACCTGACTCCGCCAGATGGGGCAGCAGAGAGTACACTGGGTTCCCCCCTCCTGCTCCCATCTGGGAACTCTCAGGCAGACTTGATGCCCGGCCACAAAACGGCCTGGCCAATCAGCAGCAGCTAGAAGCTAGAAGCTGCTGCTAGAAGTTGCTAGAAGCTGCTGCTGATTGGCCAGGCCGTTTTGTGGCCGGGCATCAAGTCTGCCTGAGAGTTCCCAGATGGGAGCAGGAGGGGGGAACACAGTGTACTCTCTGCTGCCCCATCTGGCGGAGTCAGGTTAACTCACACACACACACACCGTCAAGGACTGGGTTTGGGGACATTTGGGAGGAGTAGCTCTGATCCATAGCTCTAAATGCGCATTTAGAGCTATGGATCAGAGCTAGGGGAGGAGTAACTGTTTTGTATGTAGGCCTATTTATTTTCTGTAATATTTATCATTTTATTATGTTAGTAGTCGTAAAAAATAAAAGACGCTTTTACAATGAGTTAGACCTGTCATGACTATTTTGTTCACTATTGTGAGGTTTATTGTATATGACTAAGCAAGTTTCAACTGTGATTTACTCTGTAACGGTAGATGGTAATAACTCAATTTCTTTTTTATAATACAGTATACATTCAAGTCTATATTTTGATACATATCATGGGCACCAAGTCATATCAAAACAATGTCCTTGGATGTGTTTTTTATCAAAACTGTGTTTCTTCATAACAGGTTTTTGAGATACATGCATGAATAGACAAGGTACTGGTAAGACTATGTAAACATGGTATATATCAAAATGTGCGTTAGAATGTCTAATTTTACCCCAAAAAAGAATTGAGTTTATATGATGTTCCAATTTCAGAGCTATGGGGACTTTTAGCTGGATAGGTCAGATTGATCATGACTGACCATGCTATTTATAGATGGCAAAATATCTACAGTGGTACATGTGAGAAACTTTTTATTTTATTTTAATTGAACTAGACAACTCACCCTTTAAAATGAGATATTGCATGGCTATGTACGCCCAGCAGAAAAAAAGTTATTTAGAAAATAAAACTTCAACCGGGCATAACTTTTTTTGGTTGTCCTAGAAACGGAAAACAGTGTAAATGCAGGCTCTTTTAAATGGCTTCCAACACAAGAACTAAATATTTTATCAACTCAGTTCATTTTTTTCCTGGAAGCAGACAAGTCAAGCTTTCTCTGAAGGTCTTTCGTTGTCACACATTCACAACAGAGAATTTTCAATAAATCATTCAAAAACGCCATTCTGCCATAGAGAAGTCTACAAACTATATAGAAATCCTTGAAACTCTCAAAGAGTTAAAGTCCAAACATCTGAACTGACCCTTTAAGCCACGCTTGAGATGCAACACTTGTCTCACGGCTCTTGAGCAACTCTCTGGAAGAAGAACCACTCTCTGGAAGAAGAGCAACTCTCTGGAAGAAGAGCAACTCTCTGGAAGAAGAGCAACTCTCTGGAAGAAGAACAACTCTCTGGAAGAAGAGCAACTCTCTGGAAGAAGAGCAACTCTCTGGAAGAAGAGCAACTCTCTGGAAGAAGAACAACTCTCTGGAAGAAGAGCAACTCTCTGGAAGAAGAACAACTCTCTGGAAGAAGAGCAACTCTCTGGAAGAAGAACAACTCTCTGGAAGAAGAGCAACTCTCTGGAAGAAGAACAACTCTCTGGAAGAAGAGCAACTCTCTGGAAGAAGAACCACTCTCTGGAAGAAGAACCCCGGCACGGAAAAGAAAACTGGGAAGAAAAAATATATATAATAATAAAAAGTTAAATAAAACAAAGAATCATATCATTAAAAGGCTACAAGGCACCTTTTGGCCTGAGGGTGTTGCTGGAGGAAAGAATGTGATTCACGTCGTTCACGGCAGTCTGACTATATTATTCAATTTTGACATACCGGTACAGTATCTTGTATGGAAGTGGAAAGCTTGGCCTACGGTTGTTGGTTGGCCAATGGTTAAAGACCCCTGTTACAAAAACAAACAGGTACAAATTTTCATTCATACCTACCTCCATCCGAGCCATCAACAAGGAAGCAGGAGGAGGTAGAGGTAGTTACACTCGGTGCACTTTAGCCCTGGTTGCACTTTATATTTAATGTAACATTTGTATCTTGTGATAATGTATACGTATGTCTGTTGTTATGTATGTTGTACTGTTTGTAATGTCTTTGAGAGCTTTTATTATCTTCTGTAAAACGAAGTGCCCAGTTTGGGACATATGAATAAACTTGACCTTGACCTTGACCTTGACTAGAGCAGCTAGGAGTCTTCAAGGTTTTTCAGGCCAAGGACCCCTTAGCTGAGAGAGAGCTGAAGCAGGGACCCGGCCCTCACTACATGGTAAGGGGGAGGCAACCTCAGGCACGGGTGCCAACATTGGCACAGGGGAGGGTGGTCACAGGGGAGGGTGGTCACTGGGGAGGGTGGTCACAGGGGAGGGTGGTCACTGGGGAGGGTGGTCACAGGGGAGGGTGGTCACTGGCACACTGGCATACGTGTGAGGGGGAGATCTTTTATTTTAATATTAAGAAGTATTCAAAAAGGTTTTAGTCCCCTCACATCTATATATAAATTACGCCCTGCACATAAGTCTGTGTGAAAGAAAATAGGCCACATAAAAAGGTTATGGACCATCAAAATCAGATGGAAATATTACATGTGGTGACATAATTAAACTTTATGTTGATATGGCACACTGATTATCAAGAAAATGAAAACATGACACTTCATGTCAAAGAGGTTGCCGACCCCTGGTATAAAATATGTTTTCTTTTTCTTTTTCATATAATAGATGGCTTGACTCGTTTGACAGGACGTTGGGTTCATGGTAATGTGTACGTTCAGACCTTGAACCACTTATAGTATAATCTTGACCTTTCACTCTGTACTTAGTCTGTTCTTCTTTTCTTTTTTTACCCATCTACACCAAACCTTTTTGGCGAAAATAGCAGATCTACAAGCCCACAAACCCCATGCACTATAGACTAGACTACGCACACATGATGATTTCTTGGTATAGAGAGGGTATGCAGGAACAAAATAAAAAACGACTTTTCTGGCCTTGACAGCCCATATAGTTACATCCAAACGGAAATGTCCCATCTGATTGCATTAAACGACGTTAAACGACATTCACTTTACCTAGTTCGTTTTGCACAAAAAAACACTCCTTGGGCTAAAAACGGACAGCCCAAGGAGTGTTTTTCGTGCAAAACTAATGCTTGGAATGGATTCAGGATCATGAAAACTGCCTATAGTTTGACACGTCACATACTGTAACATGCTACTTAAAGTATAATGACATTTAGAACATTTTGCCATATATTGGTTGTTGATGGTACCCCAACATTCAGCAGCTGTCAAAAAATTCCCTAGGGTGGTTGAATAGAAACCAATGTGGGATATGTTAGTAGACACCTTTACAAACACATTGGTGAAGAAGATTCTTGGTAAGAAATGTATTCCCAGATTTTATTAATTTCACCTGACTAAAGGAGCAGAAAGTTTCTGAAGTTACAAGTTGTTGAAGTCCCGTTTAGGTTCAGACTTTTGTTTACTTTTATTAGGCTACAAATTGTCAGGACACCTCAGTATTAGGACCCTTATGCAGAACAAACTCAGAAAACCACGAGAGAGGAGCTGTTCCGCACAAGCAGTTTTTTTTAACCTTTAAAGATGGAGTGCCACGATTTTTTTCCACCCTAAAACATGATCACCAGGTATTATTATAATAAAAGGAGGAATAACTTTTTCCAAAAACTGTACAGTATTTGTTAAAATCATGTTTTTATGTGTGCACGGCCACCAGTTCATCAAGTATGCCTGGTTTGCCATGGTGGGTGGTGATGGGTGGTGATCCACCTGAACTGAAGCTACACCCACAGCTGTAGTTGTATGATAAAGGGGGAGGGGTTAGGGGAGGGACTGATAGTGTGATGTCACTATATTACTATATTGGCATCATTTTTGACCCCACCCTTTCATTTCTCCCCCATGTTAACCAAGTCACCAAAACCGCCTTTTTCCACCTCAAGAACATTGCCCGTCTCCGACCCTCTCTGTCATTTTCCGCAGCTGAAACACTAATCCACGCCTTCATCACATCCCGCCTTGATTACTGCAACAGTATCCTCTACGGCACCACCTCCAAAGTCCTCAATAAACTGCAATATGTCCAGAACTCAGCCGCCCGTCTTACTCACCAATACCCGTTCCAGAGATCATATTACACCAGTCCTCCGTGACCTTCACTGGCTACCGGTTAAACAAAGAATCCACTTCAAAACACTCCTGACCACCTACAAAGCACTAAACAACCTGGCTCCCCCTTACCTCTGTGACCTCCTCAAACGTCATGTCCCCTCCCGCTCCCTCAGGTCTGGTGACGCAAACCTCCTCGACGTCCCCAAAACCAAACTCCGTACGTGGGGGGACAGAGCTTTTGCCTTTGCTGCCCCAACCCTGTGGAATGCCCTCCCTAAGGCACTCAGAGATGCCCCCACCCTCCAAACTTTCAAAACCGCCCTCAAGACCCACCTCTTCAATATTGCCTTCCCTAGCTAACCCTTCTCACTGTCTTTCTTTTTAATGTTTTTAGCTTTTAGTGTTTTTCCTTTTTCTAATAAAGTTGTTTTTATTTTGTTGTTACCTCTGTAAAGCCCCCCCCATGTAAAGCGTCTTTGGGTACTCAGAAAAGCGCTATATAAGTTTGAGATATTATTATTATTATTATTATTACTGTTTATTCGATTGGCCCGTTTGACTGTCAAGGGTTCGGGCCTCCAGGAAGAAACCCTAAATACAAAGTTAATACACCATTGCACATAAAAACGACTCTCTTCTTTAGCTTTTATATGGTCATTTCTTGCCTACAAGTTTCTTTCCCAATTATTTCTTGTTAGTATTGTTTATTATCTATAATAATATTTTTTTATATTTTTTTTATATTTTTAATAATATTGTTCTAATAAGTCTATTCTCCCCTCATGGCTAGCGGGTGGGTGGGTATATGTGTTATTGTCGGTTTTGTTTTGTCATGTTGTTGTTGTTGTTGTTTTTGATTTTTCTGTGTACCATGTTCCTTGTATGTCTTGTATTTTAAAAATGAAAAAAGAAAACCCAATAAAACATTTCCGTCCAAAGTTAGCCACAGAATAGGGACACTACAGGATTCAAGTTGTTTGAACACTAAGCTCCATCTTGCGCCACCCTTATCCCTTATCCCTAAACGTCTTTGACATTTTTTTTACTATTTTAAAACAACATTTTAAAATAGTTCCAACTAGCCAATCTACATCGAGACATTGTGAGCTTGTAGATCGGCTATTTTAACTAGTAAAAAAATTGCAACTTAGTTTAGGGATAAGGGTTAAGGCAAGATATAGCCCTAAAACTCTATTTTATTTTCTGACTACTTTTCCCTGTAGATCGAGCATGCCCTGCAGGGGTCCCTGCCAGTAAATCTTTTCAAATGGGGGTCCAGTTATATCAATATTCAGATTTTACGGGGGCCAGTTTCGAATTGCAGCCATCCGTAGGTGCCCTTTGAGAGCGGTTTTGAAGGAGTCAAGGGATTCGCATGTCTTAATGACTGTTGGTAGGGCGTTCCACATTTTGGTGGCATAGGAGCGAAAATAATTTAGTCCCTTGTTTGTGCCGAATCTGGGTTGAACATGGTTCGTTGCACTCCCTCTGGTGTTGTGGGTGTGGACTTCGTTAACGTTAAGGAAGTATCTACACAGGTACATGGGTATCTTGGTGGAGTATCGAATCTTGTGGACCAGACCCATCGCAAGATGCTGTACTCTGTCGCCGACCCTAAGCCATGCCAGTCTGTCAAAGTGGGCAGGGGTGAGGTGGGTTCGGGGGGTGAGGCCAAGTAGGAGCCTGACCAGTTTGTTTTGGGAGGTCTGGAGCCTAGTTTTAAGGGCCTTTGAGGTGCTGTGGTACCAGGAGGTGCAGGCATAGTCAAAGAAGCCTTGTACAAGGGCTCCTGTTAAGGTCTTCAAGGTGTTTTTGTCGACCAGTGAGGAGATCCTGTAAAGGAATCTTGTTCTTTGGTTGACTTTTTTGATTACGTTGGTGGCCATTTTATCACCGGAAAGATTAGCCTCCAGGATGGAACCTGGTTAGAGTGTCCGCCCTGCATGGGACTGAGAGGTTACACCAGCTCAGCTGTCCTTGTGGTTAGAGTGTCCACCCTGCATGGGACTGAGTGGTTACACCAGCTCAGTGGCCTTGTGGTTAGAGTGTCCGCCCTGCATGGGACTGAGAGGTTACACCAGCTCAGTGGCCTTGTGGTTAGAGTGTCCGCCCTGCATGGGACTGAGAGGTTACACCAGCTCAGTGGCCTTGTGGTTAGAGTGTCCGCCCTGCATGGGACTGGGAGGTTACACCAGCTCAGTGGCCTTGTGGTTAGAGTGTCCACCCTGCATGGGACTGGGAGGTTGGGGTTCGAACCCCAGGCCGGGTCATACCAAGCACTCTGAAAGATGGGACCCAGACAGTGCCTCCCTGCTTGGCACTCAGCATCAAGGGTTGGCTTGGGGGTATAAGTCCCTGCAATTTACAATTTAGGCTCTTAATCCAGAGCGATTTACATTAAGCAAGAACAAAAAGCATGGCAATACATCACATACATGATGTATACAAAACAGAATAGAATACAAAACTCTGATGCTGGCATTTAAAGCAACCAAAGGTATGGCTCCCCCATATCTTGCAAGCATGATTGAACCCTACAAACCCTCCCGAGCACTCAGATCAGCCAACGCAGGGAAGCTGGAAGTACCCTCACTAAAAACGCCGGGACAACGCTCCACACGTCCCAAACTCTTCTCCCTTCTGGCCCCAAAACTGTGGAACGCACTTCCCGTTGCAATCAGAACTGCAGCATCACTCCCGATCTTCCGCCGTAGTTTGAAAACCCACCTTTTCAGACTCTACCATGGCCCATAGCACTTACCCTACCCCCTTAGACAGCACTTTTTTAGACTTAGATAGCATTTGAAATAGACTTATAGCATGTCATGTAGACAGCACAATAACAGTACAGCATAGTATAATATATATGTTTAGCTTATATGTATAGTGTCATTATATATAGATATGTTCTAGTTACGTTCTTAGCTTACGCATGTTTCTTGATAAATGCTGTTTATGTGATGTATTCCCATGCTTTTTGTTCTTGCTTAATGTAAATCGCTCTGGATTAAGAGCGTCTGCTAAATGCCTAAATTGTAAATTGTAAATTGTATACATACAAAGTAGTTATCATGAGACATGCGTAAGCTAAGAACGTGGAATATCTATATAATGAAACTATATATACATATAAACTATACATACTATACTATGCTATACATCTGTACTATGAAGTGCTATGACTACAGACAATGCAATTCTAGTGCTGTCTACATAACATGTCTGTATCAAATGCTATCTAAGTCTACAAAAGGTGCTATCTAAGGGGGTAGGGTAAGTGCTACGGGCCTGCGACATTCAAGCGTCATCCTGTCCATGTGTACATCATGTCCAGGGGGTGTACTTGCACATTAGGCTGCCTCACGCTACAGAAACAGGAGATAGGCTCCTGCCCAGTACAGCAGTACAGCACTACGTATACAGTACACGGTATATAAAACATGATATTCTATACACTGTAGATAAGATACGCCAGCAGTTTCACACGCTGTCTTTGATGTCCTGATACAACTGTGATCATGCTTATCACAGGAAGCAACAAACTCTATAAGTTAATGGGAGTGAAACCCTTTTTTATATATATAAACAAAAGTATAATTAATAAATGTAAAACAAATGGAGCCCTATTGATATTAGTGGTAAAAGGATAGGAAGGTAATTGGAGAATTGTATCAAATCTTCTTAGACGTGCCCAAAAAGGCTGAAATGGGTTTATCACTGGATACATGAGAAGAGATATGTACAGTGAAGCACATCTTGTAACCAATTCAAACACATGGAGGGAATTCAAATGGAAAGTAATAACACAGATTGTGCATTACATTCACCCATTCACGCACACAGTCATACACCGATGGCAGCGGAAACCATGCAAGGCACCAACCAGCACATCAGGAGCAATTAGGGGTTCAGTGTCTTGCTCAAGGACACTTCGACACTAAAGGCTCATACATAGTCTGGATTTACGGTGGTGAGGTGACCACCGAACTACAACATGACGTCACGAGCCGCGGTGAAGAGCAAACCACCGCCACCGCTCCAGCCCGTCTCTCTGTTTTTACTCACCACCGCTCAACGTTATTTCAGCTCCCGTGGTCAGCTCACCACCAAAAATCCAGACTATGAATAGGCCTTAACTCTGGGGGAGCCCGGGTTCGAACTGGCAACCTTGCAATTCTAATTCAGCTTCATATAAAATCCTGCTGGAAGCGATCATTTATCCAAATAGTTTCAAAAAGCACTGCAATGTTTAAAACTGTCCTTTCTGGACCACAATGGATAGAGCAGATTCCCAATCATCATCATCATTGTTCGACCGCGGTCGAGATCATGGATTCCACAAAGCCACGCCAGACTTTCCGGTCCTTCATTGCCATCCCCATGCAGTTCCTGCTTACTGATGCCTGTGTCCCTAGTGATGACATCAGGGAACGACAGTTTTCTACCACTGGTCTGCTTTGAGGCAGGACTCCAGAGAAGAAGGGAAGATATAACCTCATTGATCAGCTCTGTAGCAGTGGCCGGCAAACTGTGTTCTTCTGGATCGGACTAGTGAAGAAACACAGGGAAGGTTGCCGTATATTAGATAAGTCGATGGGTGGCTCTTCCCAAAGACCCCCATGCTGTTATCACACACTCACCAGTGAAGTGTACAGAGAGTGAAAACAGAGTCTACACTATTATATTCACTGAAAATAACCAACATAGAATATAACATCTAAAATAACCATCTACAAACTCACAACACGCCACAATGCGAGCTGTTGTGAGCTTATTTGTAGATCTTCTATTTTCGCCCACATAATAGGATAGATAGAAAAGTTGTTTGAACACTAAGGCACTATTTTGTTTTCTGGCTATTAAAAAAAACCAATACACGTGTCACTGTACTGAAATAAAACGTCTGGGTTTCCGAGGCCACTGTACTTTAGATCAGCATTCCCTGGGGATCTAGTATAGAGCCAAGATGTCTCTCCTATAGGCCTGGTAACTATTCATTATCTAGTATAGAGCCAAGATGCCTCTCCTATAGGCCTGGTAGCTATTCATTATCTAGTATAGAGCCAAGATGTCTCTCCTATAGGCCTGGTAGCTATTCATTATCTAGTATAGAGCCAAGATGTCTCTCCTATAGGCCTGGTAGCTATTCATTATCTAGTATAGAGCCAAGATGTCTCTCCTATAGGCCTGGTAGGATCTAGTATAGAGCCAAGATGTCTCTCCTATAGGCCTGGTAGGATCTAGTATAGAGCCAAGATGTCTCTCCTATAGGCCTGATAGTATAGAGCCAAGATGTCTCTCCTATAGGGGATCTAGTATAGAGCCAAGATGTCTCTCCTATAGGCCTGGTAGGATCTAGTATAGAGCCAAGATGTCTCTCCTATAGGCCTGGTAGGATCTAGTATAGAGCCAAGATGTCTCTCCTATAGGCCTGGTAGGATCTAGTATAGAGCCAAGATGTCTCTCCTATAGGCCTGATAGTATAGAGCCAAGATGTCTCTCCTATAGGGGATCTAGTATAGAGCCAAGATGTCTCTCCTATAGGCCTGGTAGGATCTAGTATAGAGCCAAGATGTCTCTCCTATAGGCCTGGTAGGATCTAGTATAGAGCCAAGATGTCTCTCCTATAGGCCTGGTAGGATCTAGTATAGAGCCAAGATGTCTCTCCTATAGGATCTAGTATAGAGCCAATATGTCTCTCCTATAGGATCTAGTATAGAGCCAAGATGTCTCTCCTATAGTATCTAGTATAGAGCCAAGATGTATCTCCTATAGGCCTGATAGCTATTCATTATCTGTGGTACAGTAGTATAGAGCCAAGATGTCTCTCCTATAGGCCTGATAGCTATTCAGTATCTGTGGTACAGTAGTATAGAGCCAAGATGTCTCTCCTATAGGCCTGATAGCTATTCATTATCTGTGGTACAGTAGTATAGAGCCAAGATGTCTCTCCTATAGGCCTGATAGCTATTCATTATCTGTGGTACAGTAGTATAGAGCCAAGATGTCTCTCCTATAGGCCTGATAGCTATTCATTATCTGTGGTACAGTAGTATAGAGCCAAGATGTCTCTCCTATAGGCCTGATAGCTATTCATTATCTGTGGTACAGTAGTATAGAGCCAAGATGTCTCTCCTATAGAGCGTCGCAGTCCCGCCCCCTCGAGAGACCCGGAAAAGAAATCGCCGTTCATTATTCTCATAGACATTTCGTAAAGTATTTATTTAAAGACGGTTACGCCGCGGACAAAGCCAACTCGAGTCGTGACAACTCATGACAACACAAACAATATTTTGGACCAAACAAATAATTAGAAAGAAGAAAAAAACGGCAGGTTACAACACTTTTTTTGTTGTTTTTCTTCTTTCTAATTATTTGTTTGGTCCAAAATATTGTTTGTGTTGTCATGAGTTGTCACGACTCGAGTTGGCTTTGTCCGCGGCGTAACCGTCTTTAAATAAATACTTTACGAAATGTCTATGAGAATAATGAACGGCGATTTCTTTTCCGGGTCTCTCGAGGGGGCGGGACTGCGACGCTCTATAGGCCTGATAGCTATTCATTATCTGTGGTACAGTAGTATAGAGCCAAGATGTCTCTCCTATAGGCCTGATAGCTATTCATTATCTGTGGTACAGTAGTATAGAGCCAAGATGTCTCTCCTATAGGCCTGATAGCTATTCATTATCTGTGGTACAGTAGTATAGAGCCAAGATGTCTCTCCTATAGGCCTGATAGCTATTCATTATCTGTGGTACAGTAGTATAGAGCCAAGATGTCTCTCCTATAGGCCTGATAGCTATTCATTATCTGTGGTACAGTAGTATAGAGCCAAGATGTCTCTCCTATAGGCCTGATAGCTATTAATTATCTGTGATACAGCGTGTCCTTGTAAGAGAACAGCAGTGGTGTAAAGTAACTAAGTACATTTACTCAAGTGCTGCACTTAAGTGCAGTTTTGAGGTATTTTTTTTTTACTTTACTGGAGTATTTCAAAATGTCAGTACATTTACATTTACTCCACTTGTGTGCCACTTGTGTCTTTGACGTCCTGATAAAACTGTGATCATGACTATGTATATCACCGGATGCAACATACTCTAAGTTAAAGGGATAGTTCAGATTTTTTAAAACTTAAGCTGTATGAAATATTTGCCATTAATATAGTGGTTGCGCAACTGTATTTAGACCTGACGTCGAAATTTAAAAAAATTATTTTCTGAAAAAAACATGTCAGTTGTTCTCAAACATATTCATGTCAAGGAACCCCAAATATATACGACATTGGCCGCCGACCCCCATCTGAAAATATGTAGTTCCAGGGACCCTCTCAGTAGCAAAGATTTCAGTTAAAAAACTCGCTCTGAAAGAACATATTCAAAGATTTCAGGCACATTTTCACGATTTTTCAAAAATAGCAGACCTAAAAGCTCGTAGACCTACATGAGCTTGTAGATCTGCTATTTTTCAATAGCTAAATTATAACATAAATTTACAACACCAAATGGGGTTCCCGCCCAAAATGGGTTCATTATTTGATTTAATCTCTCCCACTACAATACCAAAAAAAGAACGCTTGTAGTTGTAATGCTCTTGTTGTCGAGTAATACATCGTATATTGTGTATTAAAAGTAAGATATATATATATATTTTTAAGAGAGATAAAGATGCATAGCCTATATTTGAATGTGTTAGTGGAGTAAAAGTATTATTTGCCTTTGAGATGTATAGTGGAGTAGAAGTAAAAAGTTGGAAATACTCAAAATACAAACACAAAACCCCTCAAATGTACTTTAGTACTAACATCACGCTTTCACGCCTCAGAGGAAAACTTGAGTACAGTAACTGAGTACATGTACTTAGTTACTTTACACCAGTTCACTAGTCTTGAAGCCTGAAGGTCTACAGTCTTGCAGTCTCAGTGGAAGCTTCATGTCTTATGGCCATGGATCTTAAACTAACTACTTTTCTGGCCTTATAGAGCGTTGCAGTCCCGCCCCCTTTCATGACGACGCCAGGCCCAGGAAATAGTTTCCAATGCATTTTTCCCATAGACATTTCAAAACGTATTTATTTAAAGACCTTATAAGCGTCGTACAAAGCCAACTCTTGTCGTGACAAATCATGACAACAAACACAATATTTTGGACCAAACAAATAATTACAAAGAAGAAAAACAACAAAAAAGGTGTTGTAACCTGCCGTTTTCTTCTTCTTTCTAATTATTTGTTCAGCCCGAAAAATTGTGATTGTTGTCATGATTTGTCACGACAAGAGTTGGCTTTGTCCGCGGCGTAAACGTCTTTAAATAAATACTTTCTGCAGTCCCGCTCCCTCGAGAGACCCGCCCCCGGGGCTCTCGAGGGGGCGGGACTGTGACGCTCTATAGTTACATCCAAACAGAAAAGTCCTGTCTGATTGACGACGTTAAACAACATTAAACTCACTTTGCCAAGTCACTTGAATGCCACTCCATTTCCCCATTCACTTTATGCATGCGTATACCCTGTATAATGGAAAAAAAATCACACCCGTGTGAACTGAGTGGTGTAAGGTCTTATATAGACTGATCAGCTGTGGTCTGACGTAATGTCTGACGTAATGAAATCACACCCGGGTGAACTGGGTGACCGTAGCAACCATGCTCATTTTTTGAGCACAGACAGACAGACACGTAAACTAACAAAGCCAGTCGTAGGAGTGGTTTACACCACTCAAAAACTGGCTTGATGTGTACGTACACCTCATATGAGGAGATAACTGGTGACTATGCTGTACTCGACTGTATCACATTCCGATATGGAGATAACTTACATACTGTAGGCCTATCCTGACATCACAGACTCCCTCCAGGAACACCATATATGGAGCTATAACCGAAACATCCAGAGCTGACATAAAATAGTCTATGATGTGTAGAGTCTATGATGTCTGTGACATAGCTATACTGTATAGGCCTACCCAGAGCCAAGAGTTGCGGTATTGAGGGGGTAGAAAACAGCCCGGTCACGTGGTTCATGTAGGGGCGCGAGGCTGCATTTCGTAAACTTCCGGTTATCCCCATGCTCAATAGAAGTCTGTGTAGAAGAGCCGCCATTGGACTGAAGCCCCATGAAGTGAACGGAGTTTGCGTAACTCTGGGCCTATACCTTTGGGCATGACTGACATTGGCACTCCATATATGGATATGACTGACTCATATATAGTGACATCACCGAGATGACACAAGTTGTAGTATATAAGACATCAATACAGATTCCACTGATACTGCAAGACTGTAGACCTTCAAGACCAGTTGAACTGGTGTAAAGTAACTAAGTACATGTACTCAATTACTGTACTTTTCCTCTGAGGCGTGAAAGCCTGGTGACGCGAGGTTAGTACATTTTTTATTTATTTTTTATTTTTTTTTATTTTGAGTATTTCCAACTTTTTACTTCTACTCCACTACATCTCAAAGGCAAATTATACTTTTACTCAACTAACACATTCAAATATAGGCTATCTGGCTATGTATCTTTATCTCTCTTAAAAATATATATATTTTAATACACATTATACAATGTATTACTCCAGGGGTTCTCAACGTTTTTGGCCGGGGACCCCTGGAAATGCTTTGGCAATGTCTCGGGACCCCCGCCCCCTCCCGACCCCCAATATAAATTGACTGCTACAATAACCTTAATAACCTTAATAACCTTTAGCTATTGAAAAATAGCAGATCTACAAGCTCATAGCGCGCGCTACGAGCCTGTAGGTCTGCTATTTTTGAAAAATCGTCAAAATAGAAATTTTAAACCTTTTTTTTTTTTTTAATTTTTGGGGACCCCCTAAAATAATTTGGCGACCCCCCGAGGGGTCGCGACCCACGGGTTGAGAACCCCTGTATTACTCGACAAAAAGAGCATTACAATTAAGCGTTCAGTGGGAGAGAAGAAATCAAATAATTAAGCGGAACCTTTGTGACCATCCTCCCAGCATCATCGTCGGACGTATTTTCATTCCGTACCCGGAAGCGCCGTGAAGGGGCCGTGCTTGACTTTTCAGGACAACTTGGAAGGCATGGGTCTTGTTTAGAGACGTCAAAGCGTCTTTGTGCTTCATAAAACATTTTTATTTTTTTATACTTGTGTGTACATAGATATAAAACGGAATGGCGGCGTGGACGTGTCGACTGCTGCTCCAGCAAGGAGGAAGCCGTGTGTTTGCTGCCAGACTGAGCCCTGCGTCTCAAAGGTATGTGCTACCTTCCCATAGTGCAGAGGGACGGGCTGCGCTTTGATTGGGCCATGTTGTGTGGTGGTTGTCATGGTTCCGCAGAGGGGGGGGGGGGGGGGGGGGAATCCTGTTTAATTCAAGAATGTTTTACATTCAAGAAGAAAATATTGTCCAGGAGTCCAAAGCTAGTATTTTCTAAAAACAATGTTTATAGTTGCACTTGTCCATTGTAATTTGTGGCCAATGGTGTCCATGGCAACCAAGTAGCCACTCACAACTCGAGCGTCTCTCCAGGGTATGGGATGTAGACTCCAGTCAACTGGATGATGCTACTGTAGGTCAGCTACTGAAGCTAACTGTAGCATAGTCTGTATATAGTACTGTTCTGTTATGATGGGGTAATATGTACAGAATTGACTAATTTGTTAAAGATGGTCAGTTTATTTGTTTTGGTTTGTTGGTCCAGATTGACAGGCTCAATGGCTCAATTCTTGAAGCATCTAATGGAGAACAGGACAGACATTTTGGGGAGTAAGTTCAAGACTCATGATAGAGGATATCCATACATCAAACCTGACGTTTGATGTTGACCAGATCTGAATGTTTCAGTGATGAAAAGGTTTTCAATGTAATGAGTCCCGGGATGCAGGGATGGTCTTTTAGACGAGTCCCAGGGACATTTTATGAGTCCCACTTCAACGACATTCATTTAGGAGTCATATTGTGCCATTTTTACTAATTGCAGCATTTAACTCCCATTTCATTTTATATGGTTATAATGTGGCTATATACATGTAGAAAACAGAAGAAGAAATGATTATTATAACTAAAGCTAGCAAAATAAACTAGAATAAAAAAACAGTACAGTAGTGCATCCCGTGGATGCAGAGGTCGTTGTTTTATTGCGTGCCTTAACTATAAACTGTTTTGGGATGCAAAATGCACCCTATTTTAATCTCTGATGTTTGAAGAAAAAAAACCAAAACGGGCATTTCCAAGTAGAATTGACCTTTCGTTTGTTGCTTGATATACAGTACCCTATATAGCACATTGGCTGGCTATTCAAAAATAGCGGATATTCAAGCTTATAGTGCCTCACTTTGTGCCACCCTATGAGCTTGTAGATCTGCCATTTTTGACAAAATCGTGAAAATGTGTGAATCTTTGGATATATACTGGTATTGTTTTTAATGGCGAACATTTTGAACTAATATCTTTGCTCCTGGGGGGTCCCTTCTAACAGAATATTTTTAGATGGGGGTCGGTGGCCAATTGCATATGATTTTGGAGGAGTTCTTGCCGTGAAAAAGTTTGAGCACCACTCGTAGCAAAACAACACAATTTTCAGAAAACTGTTATGATTTAGAATACTTTATTTTTTTAAATCCTGCCTCGGGTCTAAATGGGTTGGTCTCTCTCTCTCTCTCTCTCTCTGTCCCTCTGTGTGTCTCCCTCTCTCTCTCTCTCTCTCTCTCTGTCCCTCTGTGTGTGTCTCTCTCTCTCTCTCTCTCTCTCTCTCTCTCTCTCTCTCTCTATCTGTCCCTCTGTGTCTCCCTCTCTCTCCCCTCTCTCTCTCTCCCTGTCCCTCTCTTGTCTCTCTGTTTCTCTCCCTCTCTCTCTCTCTCTCTCTCTCTCTGTCCCTCTGTGTGTGTCTCTCTCTCTGTCCCTCTGTCTCTCTCTCTCTCTCTCTCTCTGTCCCTCTGTCTGTCTCTCTCTCTCTCTCTCTCTGTCCCTCTGTGTCCCTCTCTCTGTCCCTCTGTGTCTCTCTCCCTCTCTCTCTCTCTCTCTCTCTCTCTCTCTCTCTGTCCCTCTGTGTGTGTCTCTCCCTCTGTCTCTCTCTCTCTCTCTCTCTCTCTCTCTCTCTCTCTCTCTCTGTCCCTCTGTCTGTCTCTCTCTCTCTCTGTCCCTCTGTGTCCCTCTCTCTGTCCCTCTGTGTCTCTCTCCCTCTCTCTCTCTCTCCCAGTCCCGTGGCGGTGCTGGCCTGTGTTCGGACGGTCACAACGGTGTCGACGTTCTTTGAGGAGCACCTGGCGGAGGAGAACCAGGAGTACATGAGGAGGAGCATGGGTCAAGAATACAGGCAGCAGACGGCCGCCAAACTCAACCCGCTCAAAGACCAGCCCTGGCCCAGGCACCAGCACGCTGAAGGTGGGTGTCAGTGTGCGTGCGTGCGTGCGTGCGTGCGTGCGTGCGTGCGTGCGTGCGTGCGTGCGTGCGTGCGTGCGTGCGTGCGTGCGTGCGTGCATGCGTGTGTGTGTGTGTGTGAAAGAGGGCCTTGGTATGTCTGAGCTCTGTGATGGTACTTCCAAGTTCTGAGCAAATTCAGTATCGGGCCGGCTGGGTGTAAAAAAAAAATCACACCCGTGTGAACTGAGTGGTGTAAGGTCTTATATAGACTGATCAGCTGTGGTCTGACGTAATGTCTGACGTAATGAAATCGCACCCGTGTGAACTGGGTGCTCATTTTTTGAGCACAGACAGACTAACAAAGCCAGTTGTAGGAGTGGTTTACACCACTCAAAAACTAAACTATCCAGACCAGGCAGCAGAAGAGTTGGGCTGATATTAATAGAAGTTCTGTTGACCTCTGACCTCTGACCTCAGGCAGCAGAAGAGTTGGGCTGATATTAATATAAGTTCTGTTGACCTCTGACCTCTGACCTCAGGCAGCAGAAGAGTTGGGCTGATATTAATAGAAGTTATGTTGACCTCTGACCTCAGGCAGCAGAAGAGTTGGGCTGATATTAATAGAAGTTCTGTTGACCTCTGACCTCAGGCAGCAGAAGAGTTAACCCTTGAACTCCCGTTGACGGGATTGACGGAATTAATCAATAAATCCAAACCTTCCGTTGACGGAATTGACGGGCTGTCAATCGGGAGCCTAATCGGGACCTTAATGTAGCAAAATTTAGCATTTTTTGGCTAATTTGGCTAACGGCCGATGTAATGTTCCTAAAACCGTCCGAGATCCGCGCGTGCATGGTCGATCACGCACGCGCATGATCACGCATGCATCGCTGCGTAAAATGCGATGTTTTGGGCTTGATTAGAGCTTAATTTGACTTAGTTATGAAAAATACGATGATAGCTTAGCATTCCGGACATCTGATGGTGTTGCACAGTAGCAAAGATTCTACCGGATATTTTGATCCAAACCGGAAGTCGTCATCGCTCACTCGCTCTATTTGGTCAGAATCGGCATAATGGTGACGTTACCGCCACCATCAGGACTGATTGTCCCAATACTATGGTCTTGCCCCGTCAAAATGAGATATAGTGTGTATACCGTGGATTTTTCTTTTGGCATTAAAATGATGAATTAAAAATATGAATATATGTCACAAAAGGGCTGCTATTGGGGGTGGCACCCCAAGGGTTATAAGTTCTGTTGACCTCTGACCTCAGGCAGCAGAAGAGTGGGGCTGATAGCAGTGAAACTGGGAATGCTTCCTGTGTGGACGAAAGACGGGGAGAGACATGCGGTGACCATGTTACAGGTAACACGCACGCATACGCACGCACGCATACACACGCACGCACGCACACGCACGCATACACACACACGCACGCATACACAACGCATACACAACATTGTATGTATGTTTTTGTATTTGTATGTTTTCTATATGGAGCATGAGAATCTGCAAGAATCAATCAATCAATGAATCATCAGTATTTCTACTCTCCTGCATTTGTGTCCGTCGGTCATTTGTGTCCGTCGGTCATTTGTGTACTTGATTCAAGGCTCATTCATAGTCTGGATTTTCGGTGGTGAGGTGACCACCGCTCCGGTGGTGAGGTGACCACCGGAGCTGAAATAACATTGAGCGGTGGTGAGTAAAAACAGAGAGAAGGGCTGGGGCGGTGGCGGTGGTTTGCTCTTCACCGCGGCTCAGTGACGTGGTCACCTCACCACCGAAAATCCAGACTATGAATGAGCCTTTACTCTACTCTCCTACATAGTGTGTCACTAAATGCGATTTAGGTAAAGGTTGGACTAAAAGTCCATGGCTTTCATTTCAATGTTTTCTTTTTGTGGCTTTCATCTTTTATGTTATATATTTATAGAGGGATAGATGGTAGGCTGACAGGAAATGCGGGGGGGGGGGGGGGGGTTCATGCAGTAAAGGCCGTCGGGATCGAGAGTCGAACCCGCAGCACACCGCCAGACTGGATTACCATCCGAGGTGTCTGGACCGCTGAGCCACGGCCCAGGCCATGGCATTAATTTCACGGCAACAATTTAAATTACTGTATGTCACCTTATTTTAAAATGATCCCGGCCAGGTTTTGACGCTGTAAAGACGACATCCACCTTTATCTTTAGGAAATCTCCAATTCATAGAAAACAAAATGCTTTGCCGACCTACAAGCTCTATGAGCTTGTAGATCTGCTATTTTTCAATAGCTAAAGTATAGCATAATGCTTAAAACACCAAAAGGGGTTCCCGCCCAAAATGTGTTAAATTGGATTGTTTTTCGACGAGATGTGTCTTCTTATCCTATTAAAAAAACAATATTGAGCCGGTTTGCGTTTGGGTCTGATAATGGCATGGGAGTTAGTCTTTGGGTCTGATAATGGCATGGGAGTTAGTCTTTCATTTCACACAATCGAAACGCGGCTCAAAGCTCGATGGTCGACCTTTCCTTTGCATTGTCGAGAAGGAATTTACGAGTCGGGGGGGAGAGAGAGAGAGAGAGAGAGAATACTGCGATCGAAACCTCCAATCATACTGTAGTGTAGATATTCTCTTTATGAGTTAGCAAACCGTGGGTAAATACACTTTTTTGTGAAATTAATCAGGACTCTGAACCAAAAACTAACAAAGGAACAATATTTAGTTTTCATTGCCTAGTAAGAGGTTCATCCAAGATGGAGGAAGACAACACGCTGGAGCAGCTCGGACACTTAACCCATTTTTGGGCGGGAACCCCTCTTGGTGTTTCAAGCATTATGTTATACTTTAGCTATTGGAAAAAATAGCAGACCTACAAGCTCATAGCGCGGCACCGAGTGCCGCGCTATGAGCTTGTAGGTCTGCAATTCTTTTTTTAACCCATTCAGGCCTGACGTCGAAATAAAAAAAACGTTCGCTTTGAAAGAATGTATATTCAAAGATTTTTACGATTTTTCAAAAATAGCAGACCTACAAGTTCATAGCGCGCCACTCGGTGGCGCGCTATGAGCTTGTAGATCTGCTATTTTTCAATAGCTAAAGTACAACATAATGCTTAGTTAAAACACCAAAAGGGGTTCCCGCCCAAAATGGGTTTAAAGCTATAATATGACACACATGCGTCCTCAGGTCTAAATGGGTTAAATCGTGAAAATGTGGCGCAAATCTTTGAATATATATTCTTTCAGAGCGAACGTTTTTTTTTGCTTCTGGGGGGGGGGGGGGGGGATGGGGGGTCCCTGGAACTACATATTTTGAGATGGGGGGGGGGGTCGGCGGCCCAATTACATACGATTCTAGGGGTCCTTGACATGACGGTTTGAGAACCATGCACTGACATAGAAACAGGTTTTTCAGAAAACTGTCGGGATTCAGAAGACATTTGTAGAATCGTTCTCGGGCCTAAATGGGTTAAAGGCTCTTTTAACCCCTTTTGGTGTTTTAAACGTTATGTTATAATTCAGCTATTGAAACATAGCAGACCTACAAGCTCATAGCGCGCCACTCGGTGGCGCGCTATGAGCTTGTAGGTCTGCTATGTTTGAAAAATCGTGAAAATGTGGCACAAATCTTTGAATATAAATTCTTTCAGAGCGAACCGAATATTAATATTATTTATCTTTTATTATTATTATATTGTTTGTCTTTCTTTTTTTTTTTTTTTTACAGTTTTTGTACCATTGCTTCATCACGAAAAAAAAAAGAAATGGGGGCACGGTGGCACAGTCTGTAGTGCTGTCTCCTCACAGCTAGAAGGTCCTGGGTTCCATTCCCACAGTCGGTAGTGCTGTCTCCTCACAGCTAGAAGGTCCTGGGTTCCATTCCCACAGTCGGTAGTGCTGTCTCCTCACCGCTAGAAGGTCCTGGGTTCCATTCCCACAGTCGGTAGTGCTGTCTCCTCACAGCTAGAAGGTCCTGGGTTCCATTTCCACAGTCGGTAGTGCTGTCTCCTCACCGCTAGAAGGTCCTGGGTTCCATTCCCACAGTCTGTAGTGCTGTCTCCTCACAGCTAGAAGGTCCTGGGTTCCATTCCCACAGTCTGTAGTGCTGTCTCCTCACCGCTAGAAGGTCCTGGGTTCCATTCCCACAGTCGGTAGTGCTGTCTCCTCACAGCTAGAAGGTCCTGGGTTCCATTCCCACAGTCTGTAGTGCTGTCTCCTCACCGCTAGAAGGTCCTGGGTTCCATTCCCACAGTCGGTAGTGCTGTCTCCTCACCGCTAGAAGGTCCTGGGTTCCATTCCCACAGTCGGTAGTGCTGTCTCCTCCCCGCTAGAAGGTCCTGGGTTCCATTCCCACAGTCGGTAGTGCTGTCGCCTCACCGCTAGAAGGTCCTGGGTTCCATTCCCACAGTCGGTAGTGCTGTCGCCTCACCGCTAGAAGGTCCTGGGTTCCATTCCCACAGTCTGTAGTGCTGTCTCCTCACAGCTAGAAGGTCCTGGGTTCCATTCCCACAGTCGGTAGTGCTGTCTCCTCACAGCTAGAAGGTCCTGGGTTCCATTCCCACAGTCGGTAGTGCTGTCGCCTCACCGCTAGAAGGTCCTGGGTTCCATTCCCACAGTCGGTAGTGCTGTCGCCTCACAGCTAGAAGGTCCTGGGTTCCATTCCCACAGTCGCTAGTGCTGTCGCCTCACCGCTAGAAGGTCCTGGGTTCCATTCCCACAGTCGGTAGTGCTGTCGCCTCACCGCTAGAAGGTCCTGGGTTCCATTCCCACAGTCGGTAGTGCTGTCTCCTCACAGCTAGAAGGTCCTGGGTTCCATTCCCACAGTCGGTAGTGCTGTCGCCTCACCGCTAGAAGGTCCTGGGTTCCATTCCCACAGTCGGTAGTGCTGTCGCCTCACCGCTAGAAGGTCCTGGGTTCCATTCCCACAGTCGGTAGTGCTGTCGCCTCACCGCTAGAAGGTCCTGGGTTCCATTCCCACAGTCGGTAGTGCTGTCGCCTCACCGCTAGAAGGTCCTGGGTTCGATTCCCACAGTCGGTAGTGCTGTCGCCTCACCGCTAGAAGGTCCTGGGTTCGATTCCCACAGTCGGTAGTGCTGTCGCCTCACAGCTAGAAGGTCCTGGGTTCGATTCCCACAGTCGGTAGTGCTGTCGCCTCACCGCTAGAAGGTCCTGGGTTCCATTCCCACAGTCGGTAGTGCTGTCGCCTCACCGCTAGAAGGTCCTGGGTTCGATTCCCACAGTCGGTAGTGCTGTCGCCTCACCGCTAGAAGGTCCTGGGTTCCATTCCCACAGTCGGTAGTGCTGTCGCCTCACCGCTAGAAGGTCCTGGGTTCCATTCCCACAGTCGGTAGTGCTGTCGCCTCACCGCTAGAAGGTCCTGGGTTCGATTCCCACAGTCGCTAGTGCTGTCGCCTCACCGTTAGAGTTTGCATGCAAACTCTGTGTGGAGTTTGCATGTTCTCCCCGTGTCCCCTAGGGTAGGTACCCTCACATGTTCTCCCCCTGTGTCCCCTAGGGTAGGTACCCTCACATGTTCTCCCCCTGTGTCCCCTAGGGTAGGTACCCTCACATGTTCTCCCCGTGTCCCCTAGGGTAGGTACCCTCACATGTTCTCCCCCTGTGTCCCCTAGGGTAGGTACCCTCACATGTTTTCCCCCCGTGTCCCCTAGGGTAGGTACCCTCACATGTTCTCCCCGTGTCCCCTAGGGTAGGTACCCTCACAAAAACCTGCAGTAATCCTGGTCTCTAAACTGCCTCCCCCTGGCCAGCCAGGGCTCCTGATGGAGGGGAATAACGTGTTCATTCCACGCGCTACGTCCGGTCGGGGAAACTCCCCTCCCCCCCCTGTCGGGTGAAAAGAAGCAGCTTGGACTCCTCATGCATAGAAGGAAGCATGAGGTCAGTCCGCTGCCCCCCCCCTAGGTTGGCAGAGTAAGTGTAGCGCGCTGGATTACATTAGATAATTGACACTGGGTGAGAAAAAAATGGGTTGAAAAATCGCGGGATAAAAATGATAAAAAAAGTTTAGTCTCTGAAATCAACTGAACCGAATATGCTTTTTTTTTGCCACTGTTCGGCTGAATTGTTTCGGTGGCAGAATATTCTGTGCATCCCTAGATAATAGGCATGTTCACATAACCCATTCAGGCCTGACGTTGAAATAAATAAATCGTTCTCTCTGAAAGAATATATATTCAATAGTGGTGTCAAAAAATATCGATATGAATCGATAATCGATTTTAACATTAACGATACGACTACATCGATGCACGTGTGTCTGGATCGGTCAAAATAGCGTCTGGATCGGACGTTGGTTCGATCCTAAAGTTGTGAATCGATATAATTCAACTAACTGCGGGAAAAACACAGATGTACAAGCCCAAAGCGCTGTGCATTGCGACGGGTAGATAACTTGTAGATCTGCTACTTCCAGCGCAGGAAGGGCGCATGCTTATGACGCTCTTTAACTTTGCATCAGCAGCCAGCGACAGTCACAACATACGAGCAGCAGACGGGGTGCACAGGCAGATCCGACACAACTTTATTGCACACATCTGTGCTTTCATCCACGCTTCCATAGCCTTTTAAATCTTATTTCCCATTCACGGGCACAAGCAGTGATATCAACAGCTTCCACCCGATCTGTGGTGGTGTTCTGTTGTCTGACGAGGGAAGCTACTAGCTAGTAGCTAGCATGGGAGCTAACGTTAGTTTAACTTCCATATAGTTAGAAGGAGTCCTCCTTAATAACACTATGTACTTTCCATCCGTTCCCCAACCCCTCACACTCGCTGCTGCGTTTACACGGGCAGACACAAAGACGAATGGGAATATCATTTGGAGCTTTAACAATGAATGATAGACTTAGACTGTATCGTTGCGTCTGCCCGTGTTTAATGGTCAGGGTTTCACTGTCCACAGCAGGCAGTCAGACCTGTCAAACTATGCACTTCCAAAACTCAGAGACATGCCACCACCTATAAATTCAAACCCACCTCTGGATTATTGCTATAGCTTTAATTTATTTTATTCCATAGTCTTAGTTTTTCTCTAATAAAGTTGTTTTTATTTGTTTTCTCATGTTCTCCTTGAAAAGTGTCTTTAAGTACTCAGAGAAGCATTATATAAATAATATTATTATTACTACTTGTTTTATTGCCTATGCTTATGTAGTCACTATTCATTGATTCACTCATATCCAAATTTGGGAAAAAAGCTCACTGCTCAGGTCAAATAGGCCTATTGATATGCGATTAAAATGTGATTAATTGAGATTAATTAATCAATCACAAAGCCTCCAATTAATTAGATGTTTTTTAACCCTATTCTTTATAGCTCTAGCTTCAAATAAAAAATCTATAGAAGGTTAAATGTGTCAGATCGCATCGAATCGCATCGCATCAAATTCCATGAAGTGCCACAAAATCGAAATCGTATCGATTTGGACTGAATCGAATCGAATCGAATCGTTCTGTATATAAAATGTATCGTCCCCGAATCGCATCGTAGCCCATGCGTATCGATACGTATCGAATCGTCTTGTAAGGGAGAGATGCACACCACTAATATTCAAAGATTTGTGCCGCATTTTTTTTTTTTTTTTAATTTTGAGCTTGTATATCTGATATTTTTCAATAGCTAAATTATAACAATGTTTAAAACACCAAAAGGGGTTCCCTCCCAAAATGGGTTAACTCGCAATACGATTTGACTCACGATACTAGAGTCCCGATAACATTTTTCATGATTTTCATGAACACAAATTCATTTTCCAGACAAATGACAGCATTTTTTTCCTCTTACACTAATCCAGTGTTTTCTTTCCTTTTAAAATGTCTTCTCTTATTCTCTTTCGATACAGTAGAAAATACAGTAGAAAATGACTATATCCTTTTTTTGTAATCAATTCTCTTACAAATATCCTGTATTTTCTTCTTTTTTTACGCGTCCTCTGCTGTTAGCATCACGATTCAAATTACGATTTAATAGCGATTTTAAAAAAATGGTCATCATTACATTTGAACCTTTGCGTCAGACTGCAAGGTCGTCAAGGCAAGGGCAAGTGGTACGGCGAGTGCTACAGTATACCATCCATCCATCTTCAACCGCTTATCCGTAGTCGGGTCGTGGGGGCAACAGCTCCACCAGAGTGCCCCAGACTTCCCTCTCCAGAGCAACATTAGTGACTTCCTCCTGGGGGATCCCGAGACGTTCCAAGGCCAGTGAGTCTATGTATTTCCTCCAACTGCGCCTTGGTCTGCCCCGGGGGGTCTCCTCCCAGTAGGGTTGCCAACCGTCCCGTAAAATACGGGATTGTACCTTATTTGGCAACTAAAAGACCTGTCCCGTAATGAACCGATACGGGACGCACTTAATCCCGTATTTTGGATATCTACTGGATCTCTTGTCCACTAGTGACTAGTCTCCTTCCTAACATTTTAGTCTAGTTTTTATTTGTTGTCGAAATTGTCAATAATATTTAGTCATCATAACCTAGTTTTCATTTAGTTTCCATTTAGTTTTCCTCTGTGGAAAAAAAGGTTGTCGACGAACATTTTTCGTCATAGTTTTTCAGTCGACGAAATCATCACTGGTGTAAACCATACAATTGTGACCAGATTTGACTGAGAGCCTGCCATCGCGCAAACTCCAGCTTTTCACCAGAGGAAAAACGAGTTCATAGCACAGGCAGACTCTTCACATACTAGAGCATGTCTGAAATAAGTGTCGGAGCTGAAATAAATGCTTAAACATGTAGCTAGGTGTAATGTTAGAGACCACAGAAGACATGTAAATATGAAAGAAATACTTAAACATGTAGCTAGGTGTAATGTTAGAGACCACAGAAGACATGTAAATATGAAATAAATACTTAAACATGTAGCTAGGTGTAATGTTAGAGACCACAGAAGACATGTAAATATGAAATAAATACTTAAACATGTAGCTAGGTGTAATGTTAGAGACCACAGAAGACATGTAAATATGAAATAAATACTTAAACATGTAGCTAGGTGTAATGTTAGAGACCACAGAAGACTGTTTTCTCAACTCGCTGTTTCTCTGCAAGACATTACTCTATAAGCCATATCTCCAAAACTGGTGGGTCAAACTGAACAACCAATATGTCAATTTGAAGCTATGATTCCCTGCTTTCACATGACATGACACAAAATTCACATTTAGTCACGTATCTCTTCCTCCTGTGCTTGTTCTTCCAGGTGCAGGACTGCCATGTTCTGAAGTGTCTGTCTTGTTCTTCCAGGTGCAGGACTGCCATGTTCTGAAGTGTCTGTCTTGTTCTTCCAGGTGCAGGACTGCCATGTTCTGAAGTGGCTGTCTTGTTCTTCCAGGTGCAGGACTGCCATGTGCTGAAGTGTTTGTCTTGTTCTTCCAGGTGCAGGACTGCCATGTTCTAAAGTGTTTGTCTTGTTCTTCCAGGTGCAGGACTGCCATGTTCTGAAGTGTCTGCCTTGTTTTTCCAGGTGCAGGACTGCCATGTTCTGAAGTGTCTGTCTTGTTCTTCCAGGTGCAGGACTGCCATGTTCTAAAGTGTTTGTCTTGTTCTTCCAGGTGCAGGACTGCCATGTTCTAAAGTGTTTGTCTTGTTCTTCCAGGTGCAGGACTGCCATGTGCTGAAGTGTCTGTCTTGTTCTTCCAGGTGCAGGACTGCCATGTTCTGAAGTGTCTGTCTTGTTCTTCCAGGTGCAGGACTGCCATGTGCTGAAGTGTTTGTCTTGTTCTTCCAGGTGCAGGACCGCCATGTTCTGAAGTGTCTGTCTTGTTCTTCCAGGTGCAGGACTGCCATGTTCTGAAGTGTCTGTCTTGTTCTTCCAGGTGCAGGACTGCCATGTTCTGAAGTGTCTGTCTTGTTCTTCCAGGTGCAGGACTGCCATGTGCTGAAGTGTCTGTCCAAAGAGGAGTTTGACGGCAACACCAGTGCCTTGCTGGTGGGAGCAAAAAACGTATCGCCTTTCCAAGTAAGAACCAGTGTTGTTTTTGGCAGCAAATTTTGATTTTAGTTTTAGTCATAGTCTCTTGAATAGTTTTCATTTAGTTTTAGTCATATTTTAGTCACCTTGAATGTTTTAGTGTACCTTTTAGTCAACTAAATGTCATAAGATTTTAGTCTACAGTTGATTTTTTTTAAACGTTGGCTCTGAAAGAATATATATTCAAACATTTGCTCCACATTCCACAAAAATAGCAGACCTACAAGCTTGTAGCACTCGGTGCCACTCTATGAGCTTGTAGATCTGCTGTTTTTCAATAGCTAAAGTATAACATAATGCTTAAAACACCAAAAGGGGTTCCCGCCCAGAATGGGTTAAAGCAGTGGTTCTCAAACTAGAAGGTTTTTACGGCTAGTGAGTTTCAGCCATTTTCAGAGTTTCCCTCCAACTCCCTCAAGGACCCCTAGGGGTCCCCAGACCCCACTCCCTCAAGGACCCCTAGGGGTCCCTCAAGGACCCCTAGGGGTCCCCAGACCCCACTCCCTCAAGGACCCCTAGGGGTCCCCAGACCCCACTCCCTCAAGGACCCCTAGTGGTCCCCAGACCCCACTCCCTCAAGGACCCCTAGGGGTCCCCAGACCCCACTTCCTCAAGGACCCCTCCTAGGGGTCCCCAGACCCCACTCCCTCAAGGACCCCTAGGGGTCCCTCAAGGACCCCCCCTAGGGGTCCCCAGACCCCACTTCCTCAAGGACCCCTAGGGGTCCCCAGACCCCACTCCCTCAAGGACCCCTAGGGGTCCCCAGACCCCACTTCCTCAAGGACCCCTCCTAGGGGTCCCCAGACCCCACTCCCTCAAGGACCCCTAGGGGTCCCTCAAGGACCCCCCCTAGGGGTCCCCAGACCCCACTTCCTCAAGGACCCCTAGGGGTCCCCAGACCCCACTCCCTCAAGGACCCCTAGGGGTCCCCAGACCCCACTTCCTCAAGGACCCCTATGGGTCCCTCAAGGACCCCTAGGGGTCCCCAGACCCCACTTCCTCAAGGACCCCTAGGGGTCCCCAGACCCCACTCCCTCAAGGACCCCTAGGGGTCCCCAGACCCCACTCCCTCAAGGACCCCCCCTAGGGGTCCCCAGACCCCACTCCCTCAAGGACCCCTAGGGGTCCCCAGACCCCACTTCCTCAAGGACCCCTCCTAGGGGTCCCCAGACCCCACTCCCTCAAGGACCCCTAGGGGTCCCTCAAGGACCCCCCCTAGGGGTCCCCAGACCCCACTCCCTCAAGGACCCCTAGGGGTCCCCAGACCCCACTCCCTCAAGGACCCCTAGGGGTCCCCAGACCCCACTTCCTCAAGGACCCCTAGGGGTCCCTCAAGGACCCCTAGGGGTCCCCAGACCCCACTTCCTCAAGGACCCCTAGGGGTCCCCAGACCCCACTTCCTCAAGGACCCCTAGGGGTCCCTCAAGGACCCCTAGGGGTCTGGGGACCCCTAGGGGTCCCCAGACCCCACTCCCTCAAGGACCCCTAGGGGTCCCCAGACCCCACTCCCTCAAGGACCCCTAGTGGTCCCCAGACCCCACTCCCTCAAGGACCCCTAGGGGTCCCCAGACCCCACTTCCTCAAGGACCCCTCCTAGGGGTCCCCAGACCCCACTCCCTCAAGGACCCCTAGGGGTCCCTCAAGGACCCCCCCTAGGGGTCCCCAGACCCCACTTCCTCAAGGACCCCTAGGGGTCCCCAGACCCCACTCCCTCAAGGACCCCTAGGGGTCCCCAGACCCCACTTCCTCAAGGACCCCACTTCCTCAAGGACCCCTAGGGGTCCCCAGACCCCACTTCCTCAAGGACCCCTAGGGGTCCCTCAAGGACCCCTAGGGGTCTGGGGACCCCTAGGGGTCCCCAGACCCCACTCCCTCAAGGACCCCTAGGGGTCCCCAGACCCCACTCCCTCAAGGACCCGGACCCCTAGGGGTCCCCAGACCCCACTTCCTCAAGGACCCCTAGGGGTCCCCAGACCCCACTTGATTCCCTCAAGGACCCCTAGGGGTCCCCAGACCCCACTCCCTCAAGGACCCCTAGGGGTCCCCAGACCCCACTCCCTCAAGGACCCGGACCCCTAGGGGTCCCCAGACCCCACTTCCTCAAGGACCCCTAGGGGTCCCTCAAGGACCCCTAGGGGTCCCCAGACCCCACTTGATTCCCTCAAGGACCCCTAGGGGTCCCCAGACCCCACTCCCTCAAGGACCCCTAGGGGTCCCCAGACCCCACTCCCTCAAGGACCCCTAGGGGTCCCCAGACCCCTCTAACTCCCTCAAGGACCCCTAGGGGTCCCCAGACCCCACTTCCTCAAGGACCCCTAGGGGTCCCTCAAGGACCCCTAGGGGTCCCCAGACCCCACTTCCTCAAGGACCCCTAGGGGTCCCCAGACCCCACTTCCTCAAGGACCCCTAGGGGTCCCTCAAGGACCCCTAGGGGTCCCTCAAGGACCCCCTAGGGTACCTAGGGTACCACTTTGGGAACCACTGACTTAGAGGATCACTTCACGGCTCAATAATCGTTTTATCTTCATTTTATCTTGTTTTCATAAATTGTCAGAAGCCAAAGTTGTAATTAAAAATTAAAATTAAATGAAATTAATTGAGCAGCCCCTAATTAGCACCTCCTCGTCTCATCTCTGTTTAATGCATTAGCCCATTCTGGGCGGGAACCCCTTTTGGTGTTTTAAAGCATTATGTTATACTTTAGCTATTGAAAAATCGTGAAAATGTAGCGCAAATCTTTGAATATATATTCTTTCAGAGCGAACGTTTCAACTCAAATTGTTGCTTCTGGGGGGGGGGGGGTCCCTGGAACAACATATTTTCAAATTGGGGTCGGCGGCCAATTACACCCTGGGGGTCCTTGACATGAAATATTGAACACCACTGACATAGAAACAAAAAATATTTCAGAAAACTGACAAAAAAATAATAATAATTAAATTTCGACGTCGGGCATAAATGGGTTAACAGAGATTCCCCCCCCCCCCCCCCCCCGCTCTACATTTGACCTCATTTAGTATTCCATATCCTATGAATTTCGGTATGCAGATTTTTGCACGCGTTTGATCATCCAGAAGTTGGCTTTTCCAAGACTAGGAGCTCCATTTTCGTCACCGCTAAACCCCTTATCCCTAAACCCCTTATCCCTAAACCCCTTATCCCTAAACCCCTTATCCCTAAACTTCTAAACCCCTTATCCCTAAACTTCTCTCTCTCTAAACCCCTTATCCCGAAACCATGCAAGGCACCAACCTGCACATCGGGAGCAATTAGGTGTTCAGAGTCTTGCTCAAGGACACTTCGACACCGACTCTGGGGGAGCCCACAGGGTTCGAACTGGCAACCTTACGGTTACCATCCAGCCACTCTACCCCTGAGCCACCGCCACTCATTATTGAGTCATGACATCAATATCGGTGAAAATAATCGGGATTAGGCCTATCACTAACAGGGTGACTTTCAGAGCTGCCAGAGGGGGAGCGAGAGAGAGAGACACACACACACACACACACACACACACACACGCGCACACACACATGAGAGAGAGTAACATACCCACACATGAGTGAGAGAGAGAGCTGAAAGAGAGTTTACAGGAGGGAATGAGATGAGTGAAAGGAAATGTCAAGAGCGCCTGTGTGTGTGTGTGTGTGTGCATGTGCGGCCGTGCATGCTCACAGTCGTAGCAGGTCCACACAGTACATTTTTAAATGCCAGAGTCCCAACTGCTGCTCACTGTACTGATGTATTCTCTCTCTCTCTCTCCCCCCCATCCCCCCCCCCCCCCCCCCACACACACACACACACAGAGGACGGAGGAGGGTATGGAGATGTTCAGGATGGCGGGAGTTCCTCCGAAACAGAAAGTCTCTGCGTTTAAAGTGTCTGAAGACGCCGTCATCAAACCAGGTTCACCAGCTCAGCTTCACTCCATGCACGCTCCAGTGTTGCTTTTGGCAGGAAAAAAAATGATTTTAGTTTTAGTCATAAGTGACTGAAATGTGACTATTCAAGAGACTTATGACTAAAGTCACCTGGAATGTTTTAGTGTTAGTCTAGTTTTAGTCGACTAAATATCATAAGATTTTAGTCGACTAAACCTACAGTTGATTTAGTCGACTAAGATGTATTTTGGCGGGCCTTGATGCCGTCGTAATGCTAGTTTTTACACTTGCCGAAAATAGCTGATCTGCTATTTTCAGCATGCTACCAAGTGTAAAATGACTTATACTGGATCTCTTGTCCACTAGTACCTTCCTAATGTTTTAGTCTAGTTTTTATTTGTTGACAATTGTCAGTATATTTAGTCTTAGTTTTAGTCATCATCATAGCTTAGTTTTTATTTAGTTTCCATTTAGTTTTCATCAGTGGACAAAGGTCCAACAACACCCTGTCAGGAGCGACTTGGACACTCGGGCATGAAGGAAGCAGTAGTTCAAGTCCGTTGCTCTCCCCATGTCCCCCATATATGGGGACTAGGTTGGCGGAGGGTGTGTAGAGCCCTGGATCACATTAGATAATTGACACAGGGGTGAAAAATGGGTTACACAATCGTGGGATAAAAAATATTTATTAAAGAGAAATGCCTTTTTGTTATATACTTGACGACAGACATTGTGTGGTTTCACCACTTTCATCTTGAGATCCCTATTATTGTAATTAATCGAAACAAAAGATTGCGGTCTAGAGTCGGTCTCCTATGCGATCTCATTTCTAAATTTGTGCAAGAGCAGCATTGGTTGGCTAGTTTTAGTTATGTTTTTGCTACAAGAGAGAGACCCCATCTTGGGGCGGGAACCCCTTTTGGTGATTTAATCATCATGTTATACCTTAGCTATTGAAAAATAGCAGATCTACAAGCTCGTAGCGCGGCACTCGTGCCGCGCTACGAGCTTGTATGTCTGCTATTTTTGAAAAATCGTGAAAATGTAGTGCAAATCTTTGAATATATATTCTTTCGGAGTGAACGATTTAAACTCAAATATTAGCTTCTGGGGTGTCCCTGGAACAACATATTTTCAGATGGGGGTCCCTGGAACAACATATTTTCAGATGGGGGTCCGCAGCCAAATACAGAAAAATGAGTTAAGTAAAAGTATCAATACTGCAATTATGTAATAATAATAATAATAATAATAATAAAACTTTATTTGTATAGCACCTTTCATGACATGAAATGCAGCTCAAAGTGCTTTACAGAGCAATGAAGAGAGAATTTTTTTTAAGAAAAGCAAGGCATAAACATTAAAAAACAAGAGCAGTAATGCAATACAGTGAGGACATGAATAACAAAAGAAATTAAAAAAACAAATCAATTAAAAGCAAGGGTGTAGAAGTGGGTCTTGAGCTGTGCTTTAAAAATGTCTACAGAGGCTGCCTGTCGAAGGTACAGTGGGAGTTTGTTCCACGCCGTCGGCCCGTAGAAGCAAAAAGCTGCTTCCCCGTATTTTTTAGTTGCCATTTTTTTAGGCAAAGCGAGCAGGCCAGCAGTGGAAGACCTTAGGGGGCGGTTTGGGACATATTTAGGCAGGCAGTCATGTAGGTAGGAAGGTGCGAAGTAAAATAATTGTAGAAATACTCTGTTACGTAAGTACAAGTTCGGAATCCAAAATTTACTAGAGTAAAAGTACAAAAGTATCGGCATTAAAATGTGAACTAACGTAATGTAACTAAAGTTTTCAAACAAATGTAGTGTAGTAAAAGTACAATAATCATCTCTGAGATGTACTGGACTACGTGCGTTCCTCTTCTCACCCGGATTTGAACCCGGTTTCCTGCGTAAGTGCTGACATTCTTTTTTTTTTTTTTTACCATTGAGCTAATAGAGCCTGCCTGGTTGCCCGCTAGGGGATCAATTGAGTCTTGACCATCGGGTCAAAAATGTAATGTATTCATTACAAAAAAGTAACACGGTCAGGGCTTGACGCTTAGCATTTTTCCAAGTAGCACGTGTGCTACTAAGTTGAAAAATCTAGTAGCACACAAATGATTTTAGGAGCACGATGAAAAGTTAGCAAATAATGTGTTTTTGAGGCGCTAGCCCCTCCTATACAGCTTTATTCCCCACACGTCTCAATATCTGCCATTGACAATGAACAGAGAAATTAGGTCAAAATTCAGCTAAATATGACATAAATTAAACAATCAAAACATTAAACGCCATTGACATTGAAAGGAAAATTTACGTCATATGTAAACTAGCAAATCAGCTAACCAATCACAGGCAACAGGCATTCTGATTGGCCAGTATGAGATGATTCATGATGATGTATGATGATAAGAGTGCCCCTCACTTCACACAGGTGTGATTTTTGAGTGGTGCAAACCACTCCAACAACTGGCTTTGTACCCGTGTTTGTTCGTACCAAAGAAAACGAGCATGGTTGCTTTGGTTAGCAACCAAAAAAACAAGCATGGTTGCTATGGTTAGTATGTGACGTCACTGACATCACAGATATCACGTCAGAGTGAATCAATCTTTCCTGGTTCTAATGTACAGTAACTATAACAATAAATGTGTAGTTGCACCACTCAGTTCACACGGGTGTGATTTTTCTTTAATAAAGTGATATGAGGCAGGGGCGGGCAATATGGTAAAATATTATATCACAATATCTTTTCAGAAATGATCACAATATTGATATTCATCTGGATTTTTTGTTGTTTTTATATAATCTATAGCCTAATCAATTTGTTTTTATGCTGATAGACTATTAGTTTTTTATGCAGATGGATGGATGGATAGATAGATAGATAATCATCAATTAATTTCATGTTGCTCATGGACAGACAGACATTCCGTTTGTATCCTGCTGTTCTATCATGCGAGTGTGATATTCAGTGCAGAGGCTCGATGGTGAATTAGTATTGTAACATTCTCCTTGGCTTTGACTGCTTCGGTTCAGACAAAACATCGTACATATACACCTCGGCCGCAGGCCACTGACTAATAGTAATACAATTATGTATCCAGCGGCAGCCAGGTGACAGGTCGGTCATTCGTATTGCGCTGCGCAGCCTGCGCACACACTTTTGTAAGCGAGGTGCTAAGCAAGGGTTGTTTTGGTTATCAATCAATCCGTCCACTCCATGTGCGTGCGCACGTGCACTCTTTGCGTGCACGGCTGCACGCTGTTTCACCCACGTTTGGTAAAAGTTATATCGAGTGATGTTTGAACATTCCAAACTTTCCAAATAAGTTTAGTATTCAACGTGTCGGGGTCCAAGCAACTCCTTCTATGCTATCATGCTATCCTGCTGCGTTCGCTCCGCTGCTGACGGAAGAGAACTGAGCAGCCAGCAACACAGGGTGGGAGCAAAGGGGACGGATCTTCAAATGAACGCTGCATTGAGCCTCGACACGTTGTTAGCTTGTAGATCTGCTCTTTTTGGCGAACGACACCGCCGTACTAAGAAATATAAATTTAGGTATAGAACCGCGACTATAGAATGTGCACTTGCCTTGTCTTTATCACGATTGAATGGTCGCACCGGTGCTACAAATTTAATTTTACAACTCGCACGGTGCTATTTTTAGTAGCATATGCGAGTACCTAGTCGCACTGTCGAGCCCTGAACACGGTGCCTAGACTTTAATCACATCGCCATCAATGTCTAGTTTTTCTAACCTGAAGTGATTAACCTTGTTCATTATCCCCTTCCCAGGCACTCCTCTCTACGCAGCACATTTCCGTCCGGGGCAGTACGTCGACATCACTGCCAAAACGTAAGCTCCTCTCCTCTCCTCTCCTCTCCTCTCCCCTCCCCTCCCCTCCTCTCCTCTCCTCTCCTCTCCTCTCCTCTCCTCTCCTCTCCTCTCCTCTTCTTTGTGCCACTGCCAAAACGTAAGCTCCTCTCCTCTCCTCTCCTCTCCTCTCCTCTCCTCTCCTCTCCTCTCCTCTCCTCTCCTCTCCTCTGGTATCGTAGGAGAGATAACATGATGTTGGTACCGTTAGGAGAGATAACATGATGTTGGTACCGTAGGAGAGATAACATGATGTTGGTACCGTAGGAGAGATAACATGATGTTGGTATCGTAGGAGAGATAACATGATGTTGGTATCGTAGGAGAGATAACATGATGTTGGTATCGTAGGAGAGATAACATGATGTTGGTATCGTAGGAGAGATAACATGATGTTGGTATCGTAGGAGAGATAACATGATGTTGGTATCGTAGGAGAGATAACATGATGTTGGTATCGTAGGAGAGATAACATGATGTTGGTACTTTAGGAGAGATAACATGATGTTGGTACCATTAGGAGAGATAACATGATGTTGGTATCGTAGGAGAGATAACATGATGTTGGTACCGTAGGAGAGATAACATGATGTTGGTACCGTAGGAGAGATAACATGATGTTGGTACCATTAGGAGAGATAACATGATGTTGGTACCATTAGGAGAGATAACATGATGTTGGTATCGTAGGAGAGATAACATGATGTTGGTACCTTAGGAGAGATAACATGATGTTGGTACCTTAGGAGAGATAACATGATGTTGGTACCGTAGGAGAGATAACATGATGTTGGTACCTTAGGAGAGATAACATGATGTTGGTATCGTAGGAGAGATAACATGATGTTGGTACCGTAGGAGAGATAACATGATGTTGGTACCACTAGGAGAGATAACATGATGTTGGTACCGTAGGAGAGATAACATGATGTTGGTACCTTAGGAGAGATAACATGATGTTGGTACCTTAGGAGAGATAACATGATGTTGGTACCTTAGGAGAGATAACATGATGTTGGTACCTTAGGAGAGATAACATGATGTTGGTACCGTAGGAGAGATAACATGATGTTGGTACCTTAGGAGAGATAACATGATGTTGGTACCTTAGGAGAGATAACATGATGTTGGTAGCGTAGGAGAGATAACATGATGTTGGTAGCGTAGGAGAGATAACATGATGTTGGTATCGTAGGAGAGATAACATGATGTTGGTATCGTAGGAGAGATAACATGATGTTGGTACCTTAGGAGAGATAACATGATGTTGGTATCGTAGGAGAGATAACATGATGTTGGTACCTTAGGAGAGATAACATGATGTTGGTATCGTAGGAGAGATAACATGATGTTGGTATCCTAGGAGAGATAACATGATGTTGGTATCGTAGGAGAGATAACATGATGTTGGTATCGTAGGAGACATAACATGATGTCGGTACCTTAGGAGAGATAACATGATGTTGGTATCGTAGGAGAGATAACATGATGTTGGTACCTTAGGAGAGATAACATGATGTTGGTATCGTAGGAGAGATAACATGATGTTGGTACCTTAGGAGAGATAACATGATGTCGGTACCTTAGGAGAGATAACATGATGTCGGTATCGTAGGAGAGATAACATGATGTTGGTACCTTAGGAGAGATAACATGATGTTGGTATCGTAGGAGAGATAACATGATGTTGGTACCTTAGGAGAGATAACATGATGTTGGTACCATTAGGAGAGATAACATGATGTTGGTATCGTAGGAGAGATAACATGATGTTGGTACCGTAGGATAGATAACATGATGTTGGTACCGTAGGATAGATAACATGATGTTGGTACCGTAGGATAGATAACATGATGTTGGTACCGTAGGAGAGATAACATGATGTTGGTATCGTAGGAGAGATAACATGATGTTGGTACCGTAGGAGAGATAACATGATGTTGGTACCGTAGGAGAGATAACATGATGTTGGTACCGTAGGATAGATAACATGATGTTGGTACCGTAGGAGAGATAACATGATGTTGGTATCGTAGGAGAGATAACATGATGTTGGTATCGTAGGAGAGATAACATGATGTTGGTATCGTAGGAGAGATAACATGATGTTGGTATCGTAGGAGAGATAACATGATGTTGGTACCGTAGGAGAGATAACATGATGTTGGTACCACTAGGAGAGATAACATGATGTTGGTACCTTAGGAGAGATAACATGATGTTGGTACCTTAGGAGAGATAACATGATGTTGGTACCATTAGGAGAGATAACATGATGTTCGTATCGTAGGAGAGATAACATGATGTTGGTACCATTAGGAGAGATAACATGTTGTTGGTACCTTAGGAGAGATAACATGATGTTGGTATCGTAGGAGAGATAACATGATGTTGGTACCGTAGGAGAGATAACATGATGTTGGTACCATTAGGAGAGATAACATGATGTTGGTACCGTAGGAGAGATAACATGATGTTGGTACCTTAGGAGAGATAACATGATGTTGGTACCATTAGGAGAGATAACATGATGTTGGTACCGTAGGAGAGATAACATGATGTTGGTACCTTAGGAGAGATAACATGATGTTGGTACCTTAGGAGAGATAACATGATGTTGGTATCGTAGGAGAGATAACATGATGTTGGTACCTTAGGAGAGATAACATGATGTTGGTACCTTAGGAGAGATAACATGATGTTGGTACCTTAGGAGAGATAACATGATGTTGGTACCCTAGGAGAGATAACATGATGTTGGTACCATTAGGAGAGATAACATGATGTTGGTACCTTAGGAGAGATAACATGATGTTGGTACCCTTAGGAGAGATAACATGATGTTGGTACCATTAGGAGAGATAACATGATGTTGGTACCTTAGGAGAGATAACATGATGTTGGTATCGTAGGAGAGATAACATGATGTTGGTACCATTAGGAGAGATAACATGATGTTGGTATCGTAGGAGAGATAACATGATGTTGGTACCGTAGGAGAGATAACATGATGTTGGTATCGTAGGAGAGATAACATGATGTTGGTATCCTAGGAGAGATAACATGATGTTGGTATCGTAGGAGAGATAACATGATGTTGGTATCCTAGGAGAGATAACATGATGTTGGTATCCTAGGAGAGATAACATGATGTTGGTATCCTAGGAGAGATAACATGATGTTGGTATCCTAGGAGAGATAACATGATGTTGGTATCCTAGGAGAGATAACATGATGTTGGTATCGTAGGAGAGATAACATGATGTTGGTATCCTAGGAGAGATAACATGATGTTGGTATCGTAGGAGAGATAACATGATGTCGGTACCGTAGGAGAGATAACATGATGTCGGTACCGTAGGAGAGATAACATGATGTCGGTACCGTAGGAGAGATAACATGATGTTGGTATCCTAGGAGAGATAACATGATGTTGGTATCCTAGGAGAGATAACATGATGTTGGTATCGTAGGAGAGATAACATGATGTTGGTATCGTAGGAGAGATAACATGATGTTGGTACCGTAGGAGAGATAACATGATGTTGGTATCGTAGGAGAGATAACATGATGTTGGTATCCTAGGAGAGATAACATGATGTTGGTATCCTAGGAGAGATAACATGATGTTGGTATCGTAGGAGAGATAACATGATGTTGGTATCCTAGGAGAGATAACATGATGTTGGTATCCTAGGAGAGATAACATGATGTTGGTATCGTAGGAGAGATAACATGATGTTGGTATCGTAGGAGAGATAACATGATGTTGGTATCGTAGGAGAGATAACATGATGTTGGTATCGTAGGAGAGATAACATGATGTTGGTATCGTAGGAGAGATAACATGATGTTGGTACCTTGGAGAGATAACATGATGTTGGTACCTTAGGAGAGATAACATGATGTTGGTACCTTAGGAGAGATAACATGATGTTGGTACCTTAGGAGAGATAACATGATGTTGGTACCTTGGAGAGATAACATGATGTTGGTACCTTAGGAGAGATAACATGATGTTGGTACCGTAGGAGAGATAACATGATGTTGGTACCTTGGAGAGATAACATGATGTCGGTACCGTAGGAGAGATAACATGATGTTGGTATCCTAGGAGAGATAACATGATGTTGGTACCTTGGAGAGATAACATGATGTCGGTACCGTAGGAGAGATAACATGATGTTGGTACCTTGGAGAGATAACATGATGTCGGTACCGTAGGAGAGATAACATGATGTTGGTACCGTAGGAGAGATAACATGATGTTGGTATCCTAGGAGAGATAACATGATGTTGGTACCGTAGGAGAGATAACATGATGTTGGTACCTTGGAGAGATAACATGATGTCGGTACCGTAGGAGAGATAACATGATGTTGGTACCGTAGGAGAGATAACATGATGTTGGTATCCTAGGAGAGATAACATGATGTTGGTACCGTAGGAGAGATAACATGATGTTGGTACCTTGGAGAGATAACATGATGTCGGTACCTTAGGAGAGATAACATGATGTTGGTATCCTAGGAGAGATAACATGATGTTGGTACCGTAGGAGAGATAACATGATGTTGGTACCTTAGGAGAGATAACATGATGTTGGTACCTTAGGAGAGATAACATGATGTTGGTACCTTAGGAGAGATAACATGATGTTGGTACCTTAGGAGAGATAACATGATGTTGGTACCATTAGGAGAGATAACATGATGTTGGTACCTTAGGAGAGATAACATGATGTTGGTACCACTAGGAGAGATAACATGATGTTGGTACCACTAGGAGAGATAACATGATGTTGGTACCGTAGGAGAGATAACATGATGTTGGTACCACTAGGAGAGATAACATGATGTTGGTACCACTAGGAGAGATAACATGATGTTGGTACCACTAGGAGAGATAACATGATGTTGGTACCTTAGGAGAGATAACATGATGTTGGTATCGTAGGAGAGATAACATGATGTTGGTATCGTAGGAGAGATAACATGATGTTGGTACCACTAGGAGAGATAACATGATGTTGGTACCACTAGGAGAGATAACATGATGTTGGTACCACTAGGAGAGATAACATGATGTTGGTACCTTAGGAGAGATAACATGATGTTGGTATCGTAGGAGAGATAACATGATGTTGGTATCGTAGGAGAGATAACAACAGGCAAAATAACAATCCTTCTACGTTCTCTAATATTACACGTAGGATCGGTAAGGGCTTCCAGGGCGTAATGAAGCGCTATGGGTTCAAAGGTCAACCGGCGACCCACGGTCAAACCAAGACGCATCGCAGACCTGGAGCCTCGGGACCCGGAGGGGTGAGTAACAACACGCACACACACACGCACACGCACACACACACACGAGACCCGGAGGGGTGAGCGATACAGTAGCGAACTGTGAATGTGGATAAAGTGCAGGGTTTTTTTTTTTTTACACCTTGACGGCTTTAGATTAACACTGTGATTGCCCGGGGTTATTTAATCCATTAAATCAGAGGTTATTTAATCCATTAAATCAGAGGTTATTTAATCCATTAAATCAGAGGTTATTTAATCCATTAAATCAGAGGTTATTTAATCCATTAAATCAGAGGTTATTTAATCCATTAAATCAGAGGTTATTTAATCCATTAAATCAGAGGTTATTTAATCCATTAAATCAGAGGTTATTTAATCCATTAAATCAGAGGTTATTTAATCCATTAAATCAGAGGTTATTTAATCCATTAAATCAGAGGTTATTTAATCCATTAAATCAGAGCGCCCATCGATTTATAGCAGCGGAGCACTTTTACCGACGGACCGGATGTTATCCCGGATGTGGCTGTAGCAGCTAAATGTAGCCAAAACACTCTAGAGGTCGATCGACAACAACGGGAGGTATGATTTAATCTAACGCGTGGGCCGTCCTAACACAGGATCTTTTCTTAGAATTGGACGGGATGATTTAGATCAAGAGTTATTAACGTTTTAAGATTTTCGGTCTCGTCGGCAAAACGAGACCGAAATGGTGTCCCACTATTACGCAACATCGAGTGTTGCGCAAACAGGCGCTCCCAGGCTGTGGAGCGATGCGATCGGCTTTGATATCAATAACCTCCGTCTTATTGATAAAACTTCGTCCTGGGTGTTACTAATAGAAAGGACGGTGAACCTGGTCATGGGCGATCGGGGTGTTCCTAATAGAAAGTACGGTGAACTTGGTCCTTGGCGACCGGGGTGTTCCTAATAAAGGATGGTGAACTTGGTCCTTGGCGACCGGGGTGTTCCTAATAAAGGATGGTGAACTTGGTCCTGGGCGATCGGGGTGTTACTAATAAAGGATGGTGAACTTGGTCCTGGGCGACCGGGGTGTTCCTAATAAAGGATGGTGAACTTGGTCCTGGGCGATCGGGGTGTTCCTAATAAAGGACGGTGAACTTGGTCCTGGGCGATCGGGGTGTTCCTAATAAAGGACGGTGAACTTGGTCATGGACGATCGGGGTGTTCCTAATAAAGGACGGTGAACTTGGTCCTGGGCGATCGGGGTGTTACTAATAAAGGATGGTGAACTTGGTCATGGGCGATCGGGGTGTTCCTAATAAAGGACGGTGAACTTGGTCATGGGCGATCGGGGTGTTACTAATAAAGGATGGTGAACTTGGTCATGGGCGACCGGGGTGTTCCTAATAAAGGATGGTGAACTTGGTCCTGGGCGATCGGGGTGTTCCTAATAAAGGATGGTGAACTTGGTCCTGGGCGATCGGGGTGTTCCTAATAAAGGACGGTGAACTTGGTCCTGGGCGATCGGGGTGTTCCTAATAAAGGATGGTGAACTTGGTCCTGGGCGATCGGGGTGTTCCTAATAAAGGATGGTGAACTTGGTCCTGGGCGACCGGGTTGTTCCTAATAAAGGACGGTGAACTTGGTCCTGGGCGATCGGGGTGTTCCTAATAAAGGATGGTGAACTTGGTCCTGGGCGATCGGGGTGTTACTAATAAAGGATGGTGAACTTGGTCCTGGGCGACCGGGGTGTTCCTAATAAAGGATGGTGAACTTGGTCCAGGGCGATCGGGGTGTTACTAATAAAGGATGGTGAACTTGGTCCTGGGCGATCGGGGTGTTACTAATAAAGGATGGTGAACTTGGTCCTGGGCGACCGGGTTGTTCCTAATAAAGGACGGTGAACTTGGTCCTGGGCGACCGGGGTGTTCCTAATAAAGGATGGTGAACTTGGTCCTGGGCGATCGGGGTGTTACTCATAAAGGACGGTGAACTTGGTCCTGGGCGACCGGGGTGTTCCTAATAAAGGACGGTGAACTTGGTCCTGGGCGACCGGGGTGTTACTCATAAAGGACGGTGAACTTGGTCCTGGGCGATCGGGGTGTTCCTAATAAAGGACGGTGAACTTGGTCCTGGGCGATCGGGGTGTTCCTAATAAAGGACGGTGAACTTGGTCCTGGGCGATCGGGGTGTTCCTAATAAAGGACGGTGAACTTGGTCCTGGGCGATCGGGGTGTTCCTAATAAAGGATGGTGAACTTGGTCCTGGGCGATCGGGGTGTTCCTAATAAAGGATGGTGAACTTGGTCCTGGGCGACCGGGGTGTTCCTAATAAAGGATGGTGAACTTGGTCCTGGGCGATCGGGGTGTTCCTAATAAAGGATGGTGAACTTGGTCCTGGGCGATCGGGGTGTTCCTAATAAAGGACGGTGAACTTGGTCCTGGGCGATCGGGGTGTTCCTAATAAAGGACGGTGAACTTGGTCCTGGGCGATCGGGGTGTTCCTAATAAAGGATGGTGAACTTGGTCCTGGGCGATCGGGGTGTTACTAATAAAGGATGGTGAACTTGGTCATGGGCGATCGGGGTGTTACTAATAAAGGATGGTGAACTTGGTCCTGGGCGATCGGGGTGTTACTAATAAAGGACGGTGAACTTGGTCCTGGGCGATCGGGGTGTTCCTAATAAAGGATGGTGAACTTGGTCATGGGCGATCGGGGTGTTACTAATAAAGGATGGTGAACTTGGTCATGGGCGATCGGGGTGTTACTAATAAAGGATGGTGAACTTGGTCATGGGCGATCGGGGTGTTCCTAATAAAGGATGGTGAACTTGGTCATGGGCGATCGGGGTGTTCCTAATAAAGGATGGTGAACTTGGTCATGGGCGATCGGGGTGTTACTAATAAAGGACGGTGAACTTGGTCATGGGCGATCGGGGTGTTACTAATAAAGGATGGTGAACTTGGTCATGGGCGATCGGGGTGTTACTAATAAAGGATGGTGAACTTGGTCATGGGCGATCGGGGTGTTACTAATAAAGGATGGTGAACTTGGTCATGGGCGATCGGGGTGTTACTAATAAAGGATGGTGAACTTGGTCATGGGCGATCGGGGTGTTCCTAATAAAGGATGGTGAACTTGGTCATGGGCGATCGGGGTGTTACTAATAAAGGATGGTGAACTTGGTCATGGGCGATCGGGGTGTTACTAATAAAGGATGGTGAACTTGGTCATGGGCGATCGGGGTGTTCCTAATAAAGGATGGTGAACTTGGTCATGGGCGATCGGGGTGTTCCTAATAAAGGATGGTGAACTTGGTCCTGGGCGACCGGGTTGTTACTAATAAAGGACGGTGAACTTGGTCCTGGGCGACCGGGGTGTTCCTAATAAAGGATGGTGAACTTGGTCCTGGGCGATCGGGGTGTTACTAATAAAGGATGGTGAACTTGGTCCTGGGCGACCGGGGTGTTCCTAATAAAGGATGGTGAACTTGGTCCTGGGCGATCGGGGTGTTCCTAATAAAGGACGGTGAACTTGGTCATGGGCGATCGGGGTGTTACTAATAAAGGACGGTGAACTTGGTCCTGGGCGATCGGGGTGTTCCTAATAAAGGACGGTGAACTTGGTCCTGGGCGACCGGGGTGTTCCTAATAAAGGATGGTGAACTTGGTCCTGGGCGACCGGGGTGTTCCTAATAAAGGATGGTGAACTTGGTCCTGGGCGATCGGGGTGTTCCTAATAAAGGACGGTGAACTTGGTCATGGGCGATCGGGGTGTTACTAATAAAGGACGGTGAACTTGGTCCTGGGCGATCGGGGTGTTCCTAATAAAGGACGGTGAACTTGGTCATGGGCGATCGGGGTGTTCCTAATAAAGGATCAGAGTAAAAGCGGACAAGTTTTCCCTGCACCCCAGAGCTCCTATTGTGAAGGAATCCCGGGAATGATGAGTGTTAAATAGCGTGGAAAGCGTGTTATGCAGCAAAACTGTTGAAGGGAAACATGTATTATTATGGATGGATGTAAAGTGGGTTTATGTCTTGATCAGCAGTTGTGTCTCGCACCTCGCGATAATACAACATGGTAACATTCATATCACTTGACAGGATAAAATACAAGACAATGGATCCTTTCTCTCTCTCTCTCTCTCATACATAAAGGATGCTTTCCACCTCACCAATATCGGGCGGTGGAAAGCTTCTGTTTCCGTGAAAATCTGCTGTTGAACGTGCGGTCGGTACTCCGTCGTGTCGGGACGCGACCGTCGGATTGCAGCGGGGCCTGTTGTTGAAAAAGAGCCACACAGTGTTGATTTTCGTCGACTAAAACTGACAAAGAAATAAGTTTGTCGACTACCTTTTTTTCCACTGAGGAAAACTACATGGAAAATAAATGAAAACTAAGCTACGACGACTAAAACTAAGACTATTGGCAATTTTGTCAACGGGGACTAGTGTACATGAGATCCAGTTTAAGTAAAAGACAAGTCATTTTATGCTTGGTTGCATGCTGAAAATAGCACATCTACAAGCTCACAACACGTCGCAGCGCGACGTGTTGTGAGCTTGTAGATCTGCTATTTTCAGCAAAGGGTAAAATCAGTCATTGCGACGGCGTCAATGCACGCCGACTAACTTAGTCGACTAAATCAACTGTGGATTTAGTTGACTAATATCTTATGATATTTATTCGACTAAAAATGATACGTAGCTTGCGGAGTTAGTTCAGTCAGATATACTCGAAGGGTTTCATGCTGTGCTCAAGGGCGCATGCGTATACTCAAGGGGTTAATATGCTGCATTACTATGTGGGTGTATTCAGTGCAAGACCCACATGTCATTCGCTGACGTGGCAGTCAGCTGACTGAATTGGGCGGGCTATTTAAGCTCACTAGACTGCATGCATCTTCCTGCCTTCCTTCTGCTTATGGTTCCTGGTTGTTATGTGATGTTTGCTCCCACCACCACCCCAGCACCACCGGTGGGCTCTGTTATTTATGCTCCCCATGGGGGGGTTGTTATTGTATATCTACGCAATAACAACCGCCGGGGGCGACTGTGGCTCAAGAGGTAGAGCAGGTCGTCCAATAATCCATGGGTCGGCGGTTTGAATCCCGGCTCCTCCTGTCTCTCCTGTCCATGTCGAAGTGTCCTTGGGCAAGACACTGAACCCCAAATTGCTCCCGGTGTGCTGGTTGGTACCTTGCATGGCTTCCGCCGCAATCGGTGTATGAATGTGTGTGTGAATGGGTGAATGTAATGCACAATATATGTAAAGCGCCTTGGATAGAGGCGCTATATAAATGCACCATTTACCATTTCTATCTCCCTGCTCTTAATGTTTAATATTGTGAAAATATTATTGTGAAAAAAATGTAGCCGAGTCGAACGCCAAGATAAAATATTATATCCACACTTTTATTCTCATTCTATAAATACATATTGGTTAAATCTATTCGTGAGTTATCTGACTGAAATAGACTAACGCTAAAACATTCCAGGTGACTAAAATTGTGACTCCAACTAAAATCAACATTTTGCTGTCAAAATCAGCACTGGAGCCAGAGGCTATTTTTTTTTATAGCCGTCTGTCTGTCGCTGGCGGCTCTCGGGTGCATTCAGCTGTCTGTCTGTCTGTCTGTCTGTCTGTCTGTCTGTCTGTCTGTCTGTCTGTCTGTCTGTCTGTCTGTCTGTCAGTCTGTCTGTCGCTGGTGGCTCTCAGGTGCATTCAGCTGTCTGTCTGTCTGTCTGTCTGTCAGTCTGTCTGTCTGTCTCTCAGTCTGTCTGTCGCTGGCGGCTCTCAGGTGCATTCAGCTGTCTGTCTGTCAGTCTGTCTGTCTGTCTGTCTGTCTGTCTGTCTGTCTGTCTGTCTGTCTGTCTGTCTGTCTGTCTGTCTGTCAGTCTGTCTGTCTGTCGCTGGCGGCTCTCAGGTGCATTCAGCTGTCTGTCTGTCTGTCTGTCTGTCTGTCTGTCTGTCTGTCGCTGGCGGCTCTCAGGTGCATTCAGCAAGGGTTTGTTTCCCCCACACCTTCCAACCCTCTGATCTCCAGGCTTCATTGGACCGCCAGCCTCAGCCTGTCGTAATAATGCAACGCGACACACAGTGCACTGCTCCGCCGGGAGCGCTTTTATGTGGATGTGTTTTGGGTGTCGGTCACATTTCCAACCGTAATGTGATGTGAGTGCTCACCTTGCGTGACTCCTCTTAAAGACACACCATCAAAAGCGTGACTCCTCTTCAAGACACACCATCAAAAGCGTGACTCCTCTTAAAGACACACCATCAAAAGCGTGACTCCTCTTCAAGACACACCATCAAAAGCGTGACTCCTCTTCAAGACACACCATCAAAAGCGTGACTCCTCTTAAAGACACACCATCAAAAGCGTGACTCCTCTTCAAGACACACCATCAAAAGCGTGACTCCTCTTCAAGACACACCATCAAAAGCGTGACTCCTCTTAAAGACACACCATCAAAAGCGTGACTCCTCTTAAAGACACACCATCAAAAGTCTCTGTATTTTACAGTTATGTGTTGGAAGGAAGCTTTCATGATGTAACCCCTTTTGGTGTTTTAAACATTATGTTATAATTTAGCTATTGAAAAATAGCAGACCTACAAGCTTGTAGGTCTGCTATTTTTGAAAAATCATGAAAATATTTAGAGGATTTAGAATTTTTTTTTTAATTTCGAGGTCAGGCCTCAATGGGCCAAAACACCAAAAAGGGGTTCCTGTCCTGAATGGGGTCAGAGAGAGCCAGAGCAGCAAAGGAACGAGAGGTCGTGGTGAATCAATACAGATGAAGGACAGATTTGCAACAATCTTTACACAACTTACATTTCAGACTAAATGAATAATGATGATCTTTATTGTCCCGAAGGATATGCCTCTTCACCGGTACTGTTCAAAGTAACGCCCACGTGAAAAACAACACGGAGCACATAACACCAAAGACCAAATCACACCCGTGTGAACTGAGTGGTGCAAGGTCTTATTACATTACATTACATTACATTACATTACAGTCATTTAGCAGACGCTTTTATCCAAAGCGACTTACAATAAGTGTATTCAACATAGGTAGGGAACAAAAACTACTAATCACCAGAAGTCTTTAGTGCATTTTCTGCAAAAACAAGCAACCAAGAGTATACCTAGCGCTAAGGTAAAAGTGCAATATATCAGCTACCTATTTCCTTAACCAGATGAGACAAAATAGCTAAATCAAATGAGCATGAGCTAAAACAATTAAGTGTATCGACTAAACAAGATCCAATAAACAATACAACAATAGAAAACAAGCGTTCGTACAACTAGTTAACAACAAGTAGGTCAGGCAGAGAGGAAGGGTAGTGTTTCCTGAAGAGGTGGGTTTTCAACCTGCGGCGAAATATGGGCAGTGACTCTGCTGTCCTAACATCAGTGGGGAGTTCATTCCACCACTGTGGGGCCAGAACAGAAAAGAGTCGTGACCGTGTGGATCGGCCAGAAGGACCCTTGAGTGACGAGGCAATCAGTCGCCCCGAGGTGGCAGACCGAAGTGGTCGGGCAGGGGTGTAGGCATCGACCATAGCCCGGAGGTAGGAAGGAGCTGTTCCTTTCACTGCCCTATAGGCTAACACCAGGGTTTTGAACTGGATGCGGGCCGCTACGGGGAGCCAGTGTAGAGAACGGAGAAGGATGGTTGTGCCTGATCAGCTGTGGTCTGACGTAATGTCAGTGACCATGGTAACCATGCTCACCTGTGCACGGACACGTACACACGTACACAAACATACAGACACAGCTGGTTATCGGAGTGGTTTGCACAAAGCAGGGGTTCTCAACGTTTTTGGCCGGGGACCCCCGGAAGTGGTTTGGCAATGTCTCGGGACCCCCGCCCCGCCCCCTCCCGCCCCCCCCAATATAAATTGACTGCTACAATAACCTTAATAATAGAGACAATACACCATGAATAAATACTGAAACCAGATATAATCATTAGGGAAGGTGTATGCATGTACTATGTGTACTATATGTAAACT